>NW_026882188.1:0-38729 GCF_032173495.1 Musca vetustissima | reverse complement strand
TAACTCTGGCAGTTACACACATGGACATTGTGACTAGCCTTATGACGAGGAAAGAAAAAAGTGGAAGCGAGGGGGGGAAACAACGACAAAAAAACCTAACAACATTTTTATTATAATTTGCTGCACATGACATATTCTTAACTTGTATAACACGAGCAGAATTCCTGCATAATGTCACAAGTTCTTATTCTACTTCTAGTTCTTCGGACCGAACATGTTGATGGACAACGACAAAGACCACTTTTCTATTCTCCAATTGACTGACGACGGACAACAACACTGATGATGATAATGATGATGTTCCAACATTGATGGCAACTGACAATGATGACCATCGAAGTCGTCGTCATCGTCATCATCATCACCGCGATACAGATGATGGAGATGACGTTGTTGTTGTTGCCGTTCCGATCAGTGTCCTGTAAATAAGCAACTTGTTGTTTCTGATTTTTATTTTATCATCGAAATGGTGAATCTGTACTAGTTACCAATAATGTTGTTACTGTAATGCTGTGTAACGACCAATGACGAACTGACGTAGTGACTGGAAGAGTAGTTGATGCTTTTACGATCATCTTCAATGGTTTCGGAGGATTTGAACACAGTGTTTGCAAATTGTAGGACCTTGAAAAAATGTGTTGCTGTTTTGAAAAATTATTAAAAAAAAATCCAAGCCTGACGTAGGCTCCTCGGTGCACCATTTACCAAAAATTGGACGAAACTACATATGGGAGCTCTATGTAAACCTGAACCGATGTCACAAAACGTCGTATACATTAATTATGTATACATACATAATTATGTATACATACATACATTAATTATGTATTAATCGGACAAATTGGTGCACCATTTTCCAAAAACTCGCTATAGGGGAGATATAGCTAAACCGATGTTCACAAAACTTCGTATACATCAATGTGGACCTATTTTAATACGCTCTGAAAAATGCTGTTTCAATAGAAATAAATATTAAAAGTTTGGAACACACTTTACCTAAAATCGGACGAAAATATATATGGGAGCTATATCTAAATCTGAACCGATTTTTACGAAACTTAACACAGATCATTCTGGACTTAATTCAGTACGCTATGCCAAATTTTGTGCAAATCGAAAGATATGTAGGGACTTTGGTGCACCATTTACATAAAATCGGACGAACCGATTTTGACGAAAATTATCACACATCACTCCAGACTTAATTTCGTGCGCTGTGCTAAATTTCGTGCAAATCGAAAGATATATAGGGACTTTGGTGCATCATTAACCTTAAATCGGACGAAACTATATATGGGAGCTATATCCAAATCCGAACTGATTTTCACGAAACTTGGCGCACATCACTCCAGGCGCAACTCAGTACGCTATGCCAAATTTTGTGGAAATCGAAAGATATATAGGGTCTTTTATGCACCAATTACTTAAAATCGGGCCAAACTATATATGGGAGCTATATCTACATCTGAACGGATTTTCACGAAACTTTGCACACATCATTCTAAATTTAATTCAGTTCGCTATGCCAAATTTCGTGCAAATCGAAAGATATATAGGGACTTTGGTACACCATTCACCTTAAATCGGAGGAAGATATATACGGGAGCTATATCTAAATCTGAACCGATTTGTACGAAACTTTGCACACATCATTCTAGACTTAATTTAGTACGCTATGCTAGATTTCGTGCAAATCGAAGGATATATAGGGACTTTGGTGCACCATTTACATGAAATCGGACGAATATATATATGTGAGCTATATCTAAATCTAAGCCGATTTTCACGAAATTTAACACACACCGTTCTTGACCTAAATTATACCCAATTTCGTGCAAATCGAAATATATAGGGATATAGGGCCAAAAAAGTGACCTATGCCAAATTTCATCCAATGCGGATCATAAATGCGACCTGTATATCTAAATCTAAGCCGATTTTCACGAGATTTAATACACATCGTTCTTCACCTAAATTATACCCAATTTCGTGCAAATCGAAATATTTAGGAATATAGGGCCAAATAAGTGACTTATGCCAAATTTCATCCAATTCGGATCATAAATGCGACCTGTATTTTGTTTACAATTTTACATGGACAGACAGACAGACGGACGGACGGACATGTATAAATTGTCTTAGAAAGTGATTCTATGCATATTCTCAAAAGGATCCATGTGTCTGTCTCGTTTCCTTTTGCCTGTTACAAACATTTGCAAGATAAGACATTATACAAGACATAATACCCCGTACCAGAGTGTGGTGAAGGGTTTAAAAATTAAAAAATCCAAGCCTGTGTTGGTACCTTGAACAATTTTAAAAAAATCGAAGTCTCTGTTGGTATCTTCAAAAATATTTTTTAAGAAACCAACGCCTTTGTTGGTACCTTTCTTTCAAGAAAAAAACATTTTTAAAAATCCACGCCTGTGTAGAAACCTTGAAAAATATTTTTAAAAATTTTTCGCCTTTGTAAAGATCCAATTTTTTTTAACTACGCCTTTTTGAAGATCCCTGAAAAAATACTTTGTTTGTTCCCCTTTGTCAGCCACTGTAACAAAAGTTGATTTGAAATCTTAACTCATTTTGGAGCGTGTTCGCTTCTGCTCTATCAGCTGGGCTGTTGCGTCTTTGGTCGCCTCATACGGCTACTTTGTTTTAAATTGAACCTGACTTTCAGTGACTAAAAATTACATTTCGATGATCATCGATCGTGATTTGAGATGACATCATGTCTCTGCAAAGATGATGTTTTTTTTTATCCTGAAAGTTGTTTTTCACTTTTTTCCTCAGTTTACCTATTTTTTGCCATGGCTGTTGCTGTTGTTGTGGTTTTTGTTCTTAATTCGTTTTCGTTTTTGTGGCGGACAGCATCTGCGATAAGTTTTCGATTTTCTTGTTGTTTTTTTCTCATTGTAACGTTCATCTTCGATTTCAGTCAATGTTTTTTTTCGGAGAGAATCTATTTAAAAAAAAGAAATAAAAAAGCGAACTAAATGTTGTATTTTGTGCTCCACTACTAGAACGACGTACTAAGTCCTGTCTACATCATGTAACAATGACATTTCAGTTAAAAACAATCTTTAATTTTTTTGTTCGTCTGATAGTAGTTCGTGTTGGTCGAATTGTCCAATAAAAAACAAAAAAAAAAAAAACGGTTGGACGAATGAAAAATAAAACAAATCACCAGTAATATGGTGAATTGCTGCAAGTGGTTTCGGAGTCTCTCCTGCCCGCCTGCCTACCCTCCCAATTCTGTTTTACAGCAGATAAATTGATGATTTGCTGCTGCATGCCAGCTTAAGGACAGTGGTTTCAAGGACATGGCTGATTGCAAATGAGTCTCAACGACGACATCGTCATTGTGCCCGGCATGCTGTCGATCTTCGTCCATGCGAATCTTATGTCAAGTGGAGTTTTTCTATTTGAGTTCATCTTTCAAAGTGAATTCATGTTGACAAATAATTGAATATTGAAATGATTCGTTTGTATACACAGCGCGGAACACGTGCTGTGTGATTCATTTTAATGTTCAATTTTACATTTGTGTGCGTGTGTGTGTGAGATGATAGTGACTATGGTAGCAGAAGATGAAAATTCATGTCTATTTTAGATTATTTAAGAATATTTTTAGGGACCTTAACACAGGAGTGTATTAAAAAAAATTATTACCACAGGCGTGGATTTTTATACCCTACACAACTATGTTGTCAGGGTATTTTAGCTTTTTGCAGCCCCAAGAGCCCCAATACAAAATATTAAACTTTTGTCTGATTTTCTGGTCACTCCAGAGGCCGAAATTATGGCCCAAACATCGCGAAATTGTATACAGAGAAGGGGATCGGACCAACGAATAAGCATACCTGTATTGACAAAGATCGGTCAATATTTAGCGGGTCAAATGGACCTTGACTTTTGTTTGAAAAAGTACAAAATTTGTATTCTATAGCGTATATATTTACTCCTGAAGGACATAGGCCCAGTTTGTAGTATATCCAAGAGGAGTGGTTGTCCTTTTAATTTATACCTATTATATTGTTGTATGTACTCGGATGTATACAGCTTAAATATATACAGCTGCTTACGTATTCAAATATTATTTAGTAACACACTAGAGGGCGGAAATATAGTGCTGATCGCTTTGCAATTTTCCATGAGGTTTCAGTTATGGTCTTGGACAACGCCAATAATTTTCGGTGATGATCTTGGACAACGTCAATAATTTGCGGTGATGATTGGTTTTTTCGAGTCGATCCATAGGCCACGATTGAAAGCCGAACATCACACTCACAAGGCATGGTGAAGGAAATCTGGACAAGTAATTGGAAGGGCTGTACTGAATATTAGTAATTATAATATTTGTTGACCTCTAGTTGGTCAAGAGCGTGCAAATAATGGGAAGTATTGCCCAAGCTCTGTAGTACCACAGAAAGTTAGATTTTCGTGGAAGTTGTGAAGGGTATCATATGGTCGGCACCGTCCGACTATACTACTCCGCTCACTGGTTATAAATATTTTTTCAGAGACCATTATTTCTTAAAAATTATTAATTCATTGGCAATAGTCACAGGCGTGGATGTTGGGTCTATTGCCACAGCGGAGTTTGTATAATTTTGTTTTTCAGGGCTATAACAGGGCGTTGATTTATAAAAAAAAAATTTCAGGGCCTAACAGAGCAGTAAATTTATAATTATACCCTTCACCACACTGTGGTACAGGGTATTATGTCTTTATGCATATTTTTGTAACAGGCAAAAGGAAACGAGATAGACACATGGTTCCTTTTGGGAATATGCATAAAATCACTTTCTGAGTCGATTTATGCATGTCCGTCCGCCCGTCCGTCTGATCTTCTGTAGATCTTAAATTGTAAACAAAGTACAGGTCGCATTTATCATCTGATTTGGATGAAATTTGGCACAAGTCACTTATTTGGCCCAAGGAAGAACCCTATTGTAATTACTGAAAATCGGTTCAGATTTAGATATAGCTCCCATATACATTTTCGTCAGATATAGGTCCCTATATATCTTTCGATTTGCACGAAATTTGGCATAGAGTACTGTAGTAGGTCCAGAATGATGTGTGCTAAGTTTCGTAGAAATCGGTTCGGATTTAGATTTAGCTCCCATATATAGTATTGTCCGATTTTATGTAAATGGTGCACCAAAGTCCCTATATTTGGATGAAATTTGGCACAAGTCACTTATTTGGCCCAAGGACGAACCCTATTGTAATTACTGAAAATCGGTTCAGATTTAGATATAGCTCCCATATACATTTTCGTCAGATATAGGTCCCTATATATCTTTCGATTTGTACGAAATTTGGCATATGGTACTGAATTAAGCCAAGAATAATGTATGTTAAATTTCGTGGAAATCGGTTCAGATATAGATATAGCTCCCATATATGCTTTCGTCCGATGTTATGTAAATAGTACACCAAAGTCCCTGTAGATTCTTCGATTTTCGCGAAATTTGGCATATCGTACTGAATTGAGCCTAGAATGATGTATTTTAAGTTTCGAGAAAATCGGGTCAGATTTAGATATAGCTCACATATATATTTTCGTCCGAATTATGTTAAATGGTATCTTTCGATTTGCACAACATTTGGCATATCGTACTGAATTAAGCCTAGAATAATGCATGTTAAGTTTCGAGAAAATCGGGTCAGATTTAGATATAGCTCACATATATATTTTCGTCCGATTTAAGGTAAATGGTGCACCAAAGTCCCAATATATCTTTCGATTTGCACGAAATTTGGCATATCGTACTGAATTAAGCCTAGAATGATGTATGTTAAGTTTCGTGAAAAACGGTTCAAATGTAGATATAGCTCCCATATATATTTTCGTCCGATTTTATGTAAATGGTGCACCAAAGTCCCTATACATTCTTCGATTTTCGCGAAATTTGGCATATCGTACTGAATTAAGCCTAGCATGATGTATGTTAAGTTTCGCGAAAATCGGTTCAGATTTAGATATATCTCCCATATATATTTTCGTCCGATTTTATGTAAATGTTGCACCAAAGTCTCTATATATTGTTCGATTTTCACGAAATTTGACACGGCGTACTAAATTAGGTCTAGAATGATGTGTGTAAAGTTTCGAGAATATCGGTTCAGATTTAAATATAGGTCACACATATATATTTTAGTCCGATTTTAGGTAAATGATACTAACTCCTAATGTGTGTGCGATTGACACGAAATTTTTCACAATGTACCATATATATTTCGAACGGTTGTCTGTTTGAGATTATACTTTTAACAGAGCGGAATACGGAGTCACGTGTATCAAGTTTCCTATAAATCGATTTCCATAAATTGGTCCCATTTTACGCAAACGACTAATCTAAATCTTCCCGAATGAAATTTAATTTATCATGGGTTGCAGATAGGTGTATGTTCCTTCGAGGGAACATTGACACGATATTGTTAGGATACATATGTACAATATACATAAAGTGTTGAAGGGTATCATATAGTCGGCCCAGTCCGACTTTACTACTTTCCTTACTGTTTTTTTTTTCAAAGGTGTAGATTTATAGGTTTAGATTTAAAAAAAATATTTTTAACAGGGCATAAACAAGACGTGGTGCGGATTTATTAAAAATATTTTTTCAAGGCCTAGTAGAGACGTGGATTTATTAAATTTTTTTCAGGGCCTAATAAAGGGTTCATACCATAAAATTAGTTTCTAGGTCTATTGCCACAGGCTTGCATGTACTTCTTTTCGGTGGCCTATAATCAGAAGTATGATTTTCAAATAATCCACTGTATAAAAGTTATAGTTGTTGCTGTATATTTTATAACATTTCCCAGGCTAAGTGATTACGATGATCTAACCGCGATACTGCTGATGTGGATGATGATGACGTTGTCGATGATGCGTTTTCGTAACTCCATTCTGTTTTTGCTATTTTTTTTTTTGGTTTACAACACGACACTCTACCAAATTGTAGTTGTCGCGGTAGAACGAAAAAAATTTTCTTCATTTGAAATCGACTGAAAATAGATACTTGTCGTGCGATAACCAAAAATCTTCGCCAAACTTTACCTTCTCCCATATTGTGGCAAGCAAAAAAACAAAAGAGTGTTATTTAATACCAGCACTTGTTGCAAGCTCTTAGATGAAGATGTGTGAGTGTATGTGTCTGTGCAATGCATTCTTAAATGTGTGCAATGAGATTTTTGTTGTTGTTTTTATTTTTTGGTGTCGTTTTGTCTTCCACTTGAGCTGTGGCAATTTTTGGTATTGAACAATCATTGGTTGTGAAAGATTACCTGCCTAGATGCCGGCCTGCTTTTACAGCCTTCCAGTTAGCCTGGCTGCCTTGCCAGTAGATTAAGTGCCACCGATATTGTGGCACACACTCACATGAGAACTTGTCAAAGTATAACACGAAAAGTGTACACCAACAACAAAAAACAAACACAAAACCCATAGCTTTGCAACGGAATAGAACAGGCAATAGGCTGTCATCACGGCGACCTGAAACCCAGAAGACATGCAACCGCACTGCAAACAAAAAATCGCAACATGTCAACTTACTTGTCACTGACGTGCCTTTAGCTGAGCTGAGTCCCCATCAATGTTCGCTTCAGTTCAGTTTTGTTCGTTTTTTTTCTTCCCAGCGATTTCAGAACACTCCTAGCAAAGTTCTTTACGTATCACTGATTTTTGTGAAGGCAACAGGTGCAAGAATTATCTTTATTTGGTGGTCGGTGAAGTTATTGCCTCCATCGGCGGTGGTGGTGTTGTTATTGTTGTTGTTGCCCAAATTCCATAGATTCCTAACATGGGTGGATGATCTAAGGTCGTTGTTTTTTTATTTACTTCAAATGTACGCAGTTATTTCTATGGCAAAACTTTTTATTTTTGCGCAGCCCCAAAAAAGAACATTCACAGAAACCACAACAACACACGATGTTGTTGTTTTGTGGAAAAAAACGTCAATACCACAAAAATGATTTCCATTAACTAACCTTGGTATTGCTGTTGTTGTTGCAAATATGTTACAACTATTTAACATGCAATTTTAGTTTGTCATGTCATTCCAAAATGGCACACCACAATCCAATGGTTGCCCCGTTGAAGTTCTCTTATTTTTACCGATTCGCATGGTAACTATTTCAGATTGTGCTGGTGGTGTAAAGGCTAGTTTTGCATGAAGCCCTGCTGTTGCATTCCCGAAGGCAGCTAATCATGTATTTAGAAAGTTTTAATTATTTGCTATGAAATTATGACGATTATTGTCATGCAGATGCGCTGAGTCATTTTGTGGTAGACATTAGGAAATTATTCAATAATTAATAGGAAAGATTTTTTCGGGGACGGTTATCACAGCCGTTGATTTTTACATCCTTCACCACTCTGTGGTACAGGATATTATGTCTTTGCGCATATGCTTGTAACAGGCAAAAGGAAACGAGATAGACTCATGGTTCCTTTTGAGAATATGCATAGAATCACTTTCTGAGTTGATTTATGCATGTCCGTCCGCCGTTCGTCTGTAGATGTTAAATTGTAAACAAAGTACAGGTCGCATTTATGATTCGAATTGGATGAAATTTGGCAAAGGCCACTTATTTAACCCAAGGACGGACCCTATTGAAATAAAAGAAAATCGGTTCAGATTTGGATATAGCTCCCGTATATAGTTTCGTCCGATTTAACGTAAATGGTGCACTAAAATGCCTATATATCTTTCGATTTGCATGAAATTTCGCATAGAGTTCTGAACTAGGTCCAGAATGATGTTTGCTAAGTTTCGTGAAAATCGGTTCAGATTTAGATATAGCTCCCGTATATAGTTTTGTCTGATTTTATGGAAATGGTACGCCAAAGCCGCTATATATCATTTGATTCGCACGAAATTTTGCATAGTATGCTGAATTGTGTCTAGAATAATGTGTGTCAACTTTCGAGAAGATCGGTTCAGATTTAGATATAGCTCCCATATATATTTTCGTCCGATTTAAGGTAAATGGTGCACCAAAGCCCCCATAGATTTTCCGAATGGCACGAAATTTGGCATAGCGTACTGAATTAAGCCTAGAATGAAGTGTGTTAAGTTTCGTGAAAATCGGTTCAGATTTAGATATAGCTCCCATATATATTTTCGTCCAATTTAATGTATATGGTGCACCAAAGTCCCTATGTATCTTTCGATTTGCACGAAATTTAGCATGGCGTACTGAATTTAAAGTAGAATGATGTGTGTTAAGTTTCGGAAAAATCAGTTCAGATTTCGATATAGCTCCCATATATATTTTCGTCCGATTTTAGGTAAATAGTGCACGGAAGTCCCTGTATATACTTCGATTTGCACGAAATTTGGCATAGCGTACTGAACTTTCGTCCGATTTTACATAAACGGTGCACCAAACTCCTAATGTTTGCCCGATTACTATGAAATTTTGCACAACGTATCAAATTGAGACTTGAATGACGTTATTGCGTTTCGTTGAAATTGGTGCAGATGCAGCAAATTTGTCCCATGTTACACAGACGACTCTAAATCAGCCCGAATGCAATAGTATTTATCACAGGTTGCCGAAAGACATGAGTACGTTCCATCGAGGGAGCTGTGACATGCAATTGTAAGGATACATATGTACAATAGACCCAAAGTGGTGAAGGGTATCATTTAGTCGGGCCAGTCCTACTTTACTACTTTCCTTACTGGTTTCCTCATTGATTCGCATGGTATTGGAGGTTGTCTGTGGTTGCATTCGCGAATGCAGCTAATCTTGTATTTTGAAAGCTTTAATTATTTTCGATGAAATGATGACGATTATTGTCAGCAGATGCGCTGAGTCATTTCTGTGGCGAACATTAGGAAACCATTCAAAGGTGTGGATTTTTTTGAAAATATTTTTGGAAGATCCCAACACAGGTGTATATTTTTCAAATAATATTTTTCACGGTCCCCAAAGCGTCATGGACTTTTTTTAATATTTGTCAAGATCCCAGAAGAGGTGTGGATTTCCGAAAAATAGCTTTACAATAAACCATAAGAAACCTGGGGTAGTGAATTTAAAAAAAATATTTTTTCAAGGAACCCAACACAGGTATAAATTTTCTTAAAATAATAAAAAATAAAATATTTTTTCAAGGTTCCAACACAGCCGTGGATATATTAAAACTTTGTTTTGTCGGGGACCTATGAGCTATATTATCTATACATGTCTTATAGGTCCTTTACATTATTTAATATTTCTCATCCACTTCCAATGGTCGTTTGCATTGCTCCCCCAAATGCAGATCACAGTGAAACTAAAAAAAATATTGTTTTTTGACTATTTCGACCATAACGATTGCAGCTGTGTGTAACGCTTCAGCCACAAGCGTTCAGCTTGCGTTGGCGTGATTTACTATCGCCAGTGTCGATTTGTGACATTTGTCGACAAAAAATACACAAACTATAAGATTGTGTATGTTTTCCACTTTTCACTGATAGACAACATTAAATTATTGTGAGAACATTATGATAATGTCTCAAAATAAATAAATTCAAATAAACAAGACGAAGGAAATCAAACGACAAAATAGAATTATTAAAAATACATAAAAGACATTAAGAAGGTGTGGTAATGGCGTTGAGACAATAACCACCGCCCTTTTCTTTTCTAGTTCCTAAGGTATGTTTTTTTTTTGGTTTATTTTATTTTTATTGACTTAAAATTATTGCTAATGTCCAATGAATTGAAGCGTGGAAATGGGGGAAAACAAAAAAAGAAGATGAGGGGTTGTCTTTCGAGACTTGGTGGTGGTTAGACCTGCCTGACATACGACAATTTGTTGGGGTTTGTTCTTTGTGCTGTTAAAGATCGATTGAACTAAAATGATAATTTGAATACATTTACACTTTTATTCGCCTCTTAGAGGTGTACTAAAATTAATGGTTGATTGGGTAATTGTAAGGGTGGTGGGACAGTGGTGAGAGAAAAGGAGATATTGAAAAATATATAATGGGGCTCTGAAATAATATTAAATCACGCCTTTGAAAAATATTTTTAATCTACTCCAATAATGGGACCTCTAGAAAATATTATGGGACTCTGGGACTCTGAAAAATATTTTTTTAAGTCCTCGCCTGTAATGGAAAAAATAATTTGAATCCACTCCTCTTGTGTGCTCTTAAAAATATTTTTAAACCTGTGGGCGGAGCAGTATAGTCGGACGGGGCCGACAATACGATACCCTACACAAGTACCACGGAACTCAAATTTTCTGCGGATGTTTATTTCGAGCCTGGGCAATATTTCGTGATATTTGCACCCTCTTGCCCGATTAGAGATAAACAGCATCTCTTCCTCACACTGACATATTTTCCGAATATTACGAGTATTCAGTATAGCTATTGTCCACATTCCCTTCACCGTGGGTTGTGTTGTGATGTTCGGCGTTCATTTGTGGTCTATAGATCGACTCGAAAATAACACAAAAAATTAAATTTTCGGTCCACTTCATTCCAAAATTATTATCTGATCATCACCGAAAATTATAGGCGTTGTCCTTGACCATAACTGGAACCTCATGGAACATTACAAAGCGATCAGCGCTATAGTTCCGCTCTCTAGAGTGATAATGGGTTTTTAAACAATATACGAATACGGAGATACCTGTAAATATTTAGGTGTAACTCCCACATCCGAGTACATACAACAATATAATTGGTATTAATTTAAAGGACAACCACTCCTCTTGGATATAATATCAACTTCTCGGGTCTATGTCCTTCAGGGGTAAATATATACGCTATAGAATACAAATTTTGTCATTTTTCACACAAAAGTCATTTGACCCGCTAACTGTTGACCGATCTTTATCAAAACAGGCATGCTTATTCTTTGGCCCGATCCCCTTCTCCATGCAAAATTTCACGATGTTCGGGCCATTATTGCGGCCTCTGGAGCTACCAGAAAAACCGACAAAAATTTAGTATTTGGTCCATTTCATCCCCTAAATATTAACCGATCTTTCCCAAAAACAATAGCCAGAACATTGGCCAGAACCCATCCTACATCCAAAATTTCGTGAAGATTGTTCCATAACTGTGGCCTGTATCGTGTTTACAAATTATAGTGGACAGACGGACAGACGGACGGACACACATGTCTAGATCGACTCAGCTAGTCGAGATATGACGATCGGTATACTTAAAGGTGGGTCTAAGAAGAATATTTCGCGGCGTTACAAACGTTTGGTCCTGCACAAAGCTATAATACCCTGACAACATAGTTCTGTAGGGTATAAAAATGTAGAAAGACCTTATTTTTTTTTTAATCGACGCATCTGGTCAGATCTAAAAAACCCGCCTTTAAAAATCCTCATGTATATTTTCCTTTAAATATCCACGAATATGTACTGGTGTATCACCACTGTCCATCACTGAGCATTTACAATTTTACATATTTTCTTTTTTCCGGAAAACATGTCACTGAATTTCCTACAACAGCGGTTTTCCCTGAAAGCAATGCTTCATAAATTCCGCCTCTACCTCTCCCATGGGGAGATGGTTTTGGCAACAAGCTTTACTGCTTGTTGTCGCTTCGTTTATATGGTTGTTGAATTGTTCTATTAATTTTTAATGTGCCTATGAGTGTGTACTGGTCTTCAACATTGATATCTATAACATAGGGCTTCCGATTGCTGTCGCCTTGTTCATTGAGGCGTTTTGTATAATTTATTATCGCACAGGGCATTGCTTAATTTGGTTTGCGCTCTGTTTAAATTCGTGTCTCCAATAATGGCCATAATATCTATTTCCAGCAACACATTAAATTCTATTTACGAGTGGTTCACCCCCCGAAGCACACTCTCGCACAAACACACACAATAGCGGATGCAGTGAGGTATGTCAGTGTCTTGGAAGATATTAAAAAACAAGCGTATTTGTTGCGCCTCAATGAATTGTGCCGCTACCCATAATGTCAGGGCTATTGATGTTTCCTGATGTCTTTGGATGGCTGGCTGAATGGCTTGCAATGGCTATGACATTGGGACATTTTCTTGGTGACCAAACATACCTTTATCATTGCTATTGATGTTGTGGTGTTTTGTAGAGCTGCAACCTTTCCCTGGGCTGAATGTGTTTCCTTTCCCATTTTCTTTTGTCGATTCTTTATTGTTTTGTTTCATTGGTTATGCATGAATTGATCTTGTTATTACTTATCACAAAAAAGATTTGTGTCCAATGGTTTTCAATTCCGTTTAGAAATGTCTACTTTTTTAAATTTCCACAAGAAGGGAAAGAAAATAAATATGTAAATGTTACCTGAAATATTTAAAAATGGTTTTAATGAAATTGATAGGAAGTTCAATGTACACAGTTATACCCAGTAAAAATACTAGAAATACATTTTAGATATATCAGAACTTTTATATGAGGACTATGTAATTTTAAATTGTCTGTTTTTTTAGTAGAGATCTTGGAAAATATTTGTAAAAAATCCATTCATTTGTAGAGATCATGAAAATAATTCTTAAAAAAGTTAAGCTATGTAAAAGTCTACAAATCCATGCCTAGGAATTAAAAAATAATTTTGTAGAATTCCAAGTTCTGTAACCCATTCTAAATTTTGTAAATAGAAATAGAAAGCAAACTTTGCACACGCTTTTTTGGTATGCTGTGAATATTTGGTGTACAATGAACATGAATACATCGTTGTAGACTTACTTCAGTTGTAGACTTACTTCAGTACGCTATGCAGAAATTCGTGCAAATCGAAATATATATAGCGGCTTTGGTGCTCCATTAACATAAAATCCGAAGAAAATATATATGGGAGCTATATCTAAATTTTAACCGATTTTTACGAAACTTAACACACATCATTCTGGACTCCATTCAGGCCTCTAGCCACATTTAATGCAATTCGAAAGATATTTACGGATTTTATACACCATTTATATTAAATCGATCGAAAATATATATGGCAGCTATATCTAAATCTGAACCAATTTTCACATAATTCAACCCACATCGTTCTAGGGTTTATTCAGTACGCTACGCCAAATTTCGTGCAAATCGAAATATATGTACATGCTTGAATACGCCATTTACGCTAAATCGGTCGAACATATATATGGGAGCTATATCTAAATCTGAACCGATTTTCAGGAAATTTTACACACATTATTCTAGACTCTGAGCCGATTTCCAAGAAAATTTACACACAAAGTTCTAGTTTCAATTCAGTACTCTATGCCAAATTTCATGCAAATCGAAAGATATATGGGACTTTGGTACTCCATTTACAATACGAAAATATATGTGGGAGCTATATCTATATCTGAACCGATTTTAACGAAACTTAGCGCACATCATTCTGGACCATTTACCTTAAATCGGACGAAAATATATATTGGAGCTATATCTAAAACTGACTCTTGTCCTTGATCCAAATCCAAAAAATCAGAATCCTTGGGATAGGCATGGATTTTTCAAAAGCTTTAAATAGGAGAGGATTTTTGGAAATATTTTTCAGATCCTTTAAAGAGGGGAGGAGTTCTTGAATATATTTATCAGAATAATCAGGATGTGTATCAGGTGACATTGAAGATCCGTAGATTTTTGAAAATATTATTCAGAAAGGATTTTTGAAAATATTTTTTTTTCAAAAACCTCAAAAAGATTTTACCAGCCGTCGAAATTTTCAGAAAGCTTTTAACAGATGTCGATTTTGTTGCAAATATTTTTAAGAAAGTTTTAAACAGGGGATGATTTTTATTCCCTACACAACTATTTTGTTAGGGTATTATAGCCTTTTCAGGAAATTTTACACACATCATTTTAAACTCTGAGCGGATTTTCAAGAAAATGTACGCACACAATTCTAGTTTCAATTCAGTACGCTATGCAAAATTTCGTGTAAATCGAAAGATATATGGGACTTTGGTACTCCATTTACAATACGAAAATATATATGGGAGCTATATCTATATCTGAACCGATTTTCATCATTCTGGACCATTTACCTTAAATCGGACGAATGTATCAATGGGAGCTATATCTAAATCTGAACCGGTTTCCCCAATTTCAATAGGGTTCGTCCTTCGGCCAAATAGACGAGCTGTGCCAAATTTCATCCAATTCGGGTTATAAATGCGACCTGTATTTTGTTTACAATTTAACATGGAGAGACCGACGGACAGACGGACGGGCATGCATAAATCGACTTAGAAAGTGATTCTATGCATATTCCCAAAAGGAACCATGTGTCTATCTCGTTTTCTTTTGCCTGTTACAAACATATGCACAAAGACATAATACCCTGCACCACAGTGCGGTGAAGGTTATAAAAACTCCACACCTGTGTACAGACCCTGAAAATAGTTTTTTGTTAGTTAACTCCACGCCTGGCACATCACGAAAGATAGTAAACAACCAGTGAGCGGAGCAGTATAGTCGGATGGGGCCGGGCATATGATACCCTACACAACTTCCACGAAAATCTTAATTTCTGTGGTTCTACGGTCTGAGTTTGGGCACTATATCTGGATATTTGCACCCTATTGCCCGAGTAGAGGTCAACAGTACCTCTTCCTTATACTGACACATTTTCCGAATATTGCCAATATTCAGTTCAGTCCTTCTAATTACTTGCCCAGATTGCCTCCACCGTGGGTTGTGTTGTCATGTTCGGCCTATTATTGGCATCGACTCGAAAAAACACAAAAATTAAGTTTCCGGTCCACTTCATCCCAATATTATAATCTGATCATCACCGAAAATTATAGACATTGTCCTTGACCATAACTGGAACCTCATGCAAAATTTAAAAGCGATCAGCGCTATATTTCCGCCCTCTAAATAATATTTGAATACGTAAGCACCTGTACATATTTAAGTATAACGCATACATCCGAGAACATACCACAATATAATTGGTATCAATTTAAAGGTCAAGCACTCCTCTGGGATATACTGTCAACATCTCGGGTCTATGTCCTGCAGGAGTAGATATATGCGCTATAGAATACAAATTTTGTAATTTTTCACACAAAGGTTAGGGTCTATTTGACCTCCTAAATATTCATCGATCTTTATGAAAACAGGCATGCTTATTCTTTGGCCCGATCCCCTTCTCCATATGTTTGGTTGTCTCTGGAGCGACCAGAAAAACCGACAAAAGTTAAGTATTTGGTCCATTTCATCCCCTAAATATTAACCGATCTTTATACAATACAATAGGGGTCTTCATTGGCCAGAACCCATCATACATGCAAAATTTCGTGAAGATTGGTCTATAACTGTGGCCTGTATCGTTATAATGGACTGACGGACACACATGTCTAGATCGACTCAGCTAGTCGAGATATGACGATTGGTATACTTAAAGGTGGGTCTGGGACCAATATTTCGCGGCGTTACAAACTCTTGGGGCTGCACAAAGCTATAATACCCTGACAACATTGTTGTCTAGGGTATAAAAACACCCCCGAAAAAATATTTTTTTTTTTAATCCATTGGTCCTCGGGAAAATATTTCCATAAAAATAAAAATATTTCCATAAAAATATTTCCCCTTTTATTTAATATCCCTTTAAAATTACTGCGGTATGCTTAGGATTTTTATAATTAATTTTCCTTCACTTGATTAATATCAGCAAATCAAGCGTATAATTGATAACAAGCGATAATACATCATTGGCCATTAACATTCCTCAATTGAAAGGATATATACCCCTCAACGACAGCCGCCGCAGTCTCTTTTTTTAAATCATTAAATGAACACACGTTAAACTTGTTCAATTAATCATGGAATTGATTAGAAACTATTTTCACCTATTGGCCTTCAAATAATCCTCAATCTATTAAACTATTCCTATGCCACAAAAACAACAACCAAAAAAGTGCTACCTCATCATCATCATCATGGAAACCGCAACTGGAGGAGAACACTTGCCACAGACCACAAAAGCAATGTAACAGCCAAAACGGACAAAAAATGTCTGATCATCATCAGCATCATTTTTAAACAACCTGTTACATGATCTCGGTGCAACTTCATCCTCTTTGTTTTCCTTCTTCTTCTTTTTTGGAAAAAGATACTGGCAATTGTGGCTGTAGTCGGGAAAACCTCCTACTGGATAAAATAACAGCAAAAGCCACAAAATATATGATACTGTTTCAAAAAATTATGGCCATTGCCATAATATTTCTTAATTTCCTCCTAGACCATAACGTCAGCAAACATAACAATAACAACAACAAAACAACACTTCAAATCAACAACAGCAGCAGCAACAATAACAACAACAGCAACATCGTCAGCCACAACAAACAATCAGCACAATCAGAGACCACGAAATGCCTAGTCAAACCTCCAACGTCAAAGCGTAATAGTATAGCCATTATTACAGCACAATGACTAGCTGACTGGTCGACTGACTAGCCGCCTGGCACCCGCTGTCCCAGAGCCAAAGGAGTATCTCGCTCTGCTCGCTGCCCCACACAGATTTGCAACGAAACAAAAATGTAAACAATCTCATATTGGCAGGCAACAATTATTGTGAATTAAATTGTAATAAAAATTTTAAAATTTATCGCAAAACTATGAGGAACAGCGTGTAACAGCAACGCCGTTGAAATAGTAGTGGCGCCCCGCCCGGGAATTAAATGGTCAGGACGTAGAACAGAACAAGTTCAAATACCAAAATGCCACACACGCACACAAACATAAAAACATATTGAGGCGGATGACCATTAGTGAGTTGCTAAATGTTACGATTACAACAGACAAACACACACACTCATACATACCCGTACATAGACAGTGTTGTTTTTGTTGCAGATTTTCGTGAAAATCAGATTTTTTTTTGTGTAGCATCGTCTAGCACGATTCCCACAAAATGCCACAGTATTGTCCTGAGAAATGGGTGAACTTTTAATATCGGTAATGGCATTATTGTGACCAGAGAGAGAAAGGGACTGCAATTGTATATAAAATCGGCAAATCGGTATGTTGCCTCAGTTTTCATGATATAATCGTCGTCACGCACATTTGTTGCAAAGATGTAACAACAACATGCCAAACACTGTCAATGTAATTGGTTTGTTGTTGTTGGAACAGAAATATAGGTGGAAAACAGAGACGTGGAATTCGATTCGGAATAAGAAATATTTAAAAAAAAATCCACGACTGAGTTTTTCGGTCCTTGAAAAAATATTTTTAAAAAATCCACGCCTGAGTTGTTCGGTCCTTGAAAAAATATTTTTAAAAAATCCACGCCTGAGTTGTTCGGTCCTTGAAAAAATATTTTTAAAAAATCCACGCCTAAGTTGTTCGGTCCTTGAAATAATATTTTTAAAAAATCCACGCCTAAGTTGTTCGGTCCTTGAAAAAATATTTTTAAAAAATCCACGCCTAAGTTGTTCGGTCCTTGAAAAAATATTTTTAAAAAATCCACGCCTAAGTTGTTCGGTCCTTGAAAAAATATTTTTAAAAAATCCACGCCTAAGTTGTTCGGTCCTTGAAAAAATATTTTTAAAAAATCCACGCCTAAGTTGTTCGGTCAATGAAAAATTAAATTTAAAAAATCCACGCCTAAGTTGTTCGGTCCTTGAAAAAATATTTTTAAAAAATCCACGCCTAAGTTGTTCGGTCCTTGAAAAAATATTTTTAAAAAATCCACGCCTAAGTTGTTCGGTCCTTGAAAAAATATTTTTAAAAAATCCACGCCTAAGTTGGCCCTTGAAAAATATTCTTTAAAAAATCCACGCCTAAGTTGTTCGGTCCTTGAAAAAATATTTTTAAAAAATCCACGCCTAAGTTGTTCGGTCCTTGAAAAATATTTTTAAAAAATCCACGCCTAAGTTGTTCGGTCCTTGAAAAAATATTTTTAAAAAATCCACGCCTAAGTTGTTCGGTACTTGAAAAAATATTTTTAAAAAATCCACGCCTGAGTTGTTCGGTCCTTGAAAAAATATTTTTAAAAAATCCACGCCTGAGTTGTTCGGTCCTTGAAAAAATATTTTTAAAAAATCCACGCCTGAGTTGTTCGGTCCTTGAAAAAATATTTTTAAAAAATCCACGCCTGAGTTGTTCGGTCCTTGAAAAAATATTTTTAAAAATCCACGCCTGAGTTGTTGGGTCCTTTTTAAAAGGCGTAGATTTCTTTAAAAATGTTTTTCAGAGACCTTAAAAGAATTTTACCCCGCCTATGTTTCATAGTTAAAACTCCTCCTCCTCCTTCTCGGCCTCTGGAGAAAACTATGCCAACAACACAGACGCACACACACTGCATGATTATAGTCGATTCTGCAAAAGAACACACAATTTGGCCCCGGATGGTGGTTAAATATTTGGTTTTGGGATTTCTTATTGATTTGATGCGAATTCGTGGAAGTCTTCAAGTCAGATTGCTATGTCTTGCTGCTGCCAAGTGGTATGGCATTAGTGTCGATTTATTGATTTTAATTGTAACGTGAGCCGTTTTATAGTTCTGCAAAAAATGAACACCAAAAAACGAAACAAGCTAGTCAAACAGAAATCTGATTTAAAACCGACCATACGGCGGGTATGTAATTCTGACTTGGCGAAAAAAACACGAAGGCGGCGGTAAAATTGTTTTGAATCGATAAAAATGAGTTAAAATACGCAGTGAACTGCTGGGTGCAAAACTTAAGTAAACAGTGGTGATGGTGGCGAAGCTGATGGAACTGGAGCTGCTGCTGATGGTACTCTTGTTGTTGTTATTGTTGACGGTGGTGGCAAAGTCATGTTTTAAGAATATGTTACACCCAAGGGGCCATATCATGACATTTTATTGTGATGCCATCTTGAGAGGTGCTTATTACGCATGCGCAACGCATTCATTCCACTTGGCCCGGTGTGTATATTTAGAGCGGCAGAGATAGCCCACCATTGCCATTGTGTGATTGTTCGAAAATAGGGACAATGAATTAAATTTCCGCTGTTGGTGCTACTGTTAGTTTGTGCAATGCCCGACATTGTTTGCTATGTTTGTTGCCCTAGCTTGATACCTAAATGGCCACTCAGTGGGTCGTATTTTTTTTGTTCGAGACATGGTCTATTATTTATTTAGTGATTGTTCTACAAATTAAATTTTAGTTTTTTTTTTTTGATTTTATGTGTGGATATGTAAGTGTGTGTGTTTTGTTAATTGTTTCTCATTTTGAGAAATGAAAAAGCTTCTATACTAAGTGCTCATACGAGGTAAGATGAAATGATACTGGGAGAAGAAGAATTTTAAATAATTAGTCTTTGGTGCACAATTTACTTAAAATCGGACGAAACTATATATGGTAATTATATATAAATCTGAACTGATTCCAACAAAACTTTACACGCAGTAAGTTATAGTAACATCGGTACGTTGTGCAAAATTTAGTTCCAATCGCCTTTACTTTGGGTCTTTGATGCCCAATTTACCATAAATCGGACGAAAATATATATGGGAGCTATATCTAAATCTGAACCGATTTTCACGAAACTTATCACATATCATTCTTGGCCTAATGCAGTACGCTGTGCCAAATTTCGTGTAAATCGGAAGATATATAGGGACTTTGGTGCACCATTTGCCTTAAATCTGACGAAAATATATATGGGAGCTATATCTAAATCTGAACCGAAATTTTCTTACCACAGTGTGGTGACGGGTATAAAAAATCCACGCCTTATAATAGTCCTTGAAATATATTCTTTAAAACATCCACGCCTTATAGTTGTCCTTGAAAAGTATTATTTTTTTATACCCTCCACCATAGGTTGGAGGGTATTTTAATTTTGTCATTCCGTTTGTAAGTCATCGAAATATTCATTACGGACCCTATAAAGTATATATATATACTTGATCAGGGTAAAATTCTAAGACGATCTAGCCATATCCATCGGTCTGTCCGTCCGTCTGTTGTAATCACGCTATCTTCTGAAGGAATTGAGATAGGGTGCTGAAATTTTGCATAGGTTTGTTTTTTGTCTGCAGGCAGGTAAAGTAAAGGTAAAGTTTGAAGATGAGATATATCGGTCCACGTTTAGGCATAGCTCTCATATAACGGTAGCCCCCTAATTTCGGTATTTTGGGGTTCTTGAGCGCGTTTATCATCCGAATGCGCTGAAATTCGGAACATTGGGTTTCTATTGGGTACTAAATGTCTCCACAAAAAATATAGGTCGACTTTTTCTGGTAGCTCCCATATAGCTGTACCTCCTAATTCACTGCAATTTAGTATTTTGAGTTCTTATTAGGTTTCCACAACAAATTATGAATATGGGTCAAATTTGTTGGATAGCCCCCGTATAAGGGTTCCCCCATTTTTCGGTATTTTGGGGTTCTAGAGCGCGCTTTTCTACCGAATGCGTTGCAAATTGGTATTTTGTAGTTGTAACAAATCACCCCACCAAAAATTATTAATATTCGCCCCTTTTTTGGGGTAGTCCCCATATAACCCCCTATTTATACCCTCCACCATAGTATGGAGGGTATATATTAATTTCGTCATTCCGTTTGTAACTCATCGAAATATTCCTTTCCGACCCTATTTTCTCGATTAGTGTAAAATTCTAAGACGACGTAGCCATGTATGTCGGACGGACTGTCTTTTGTTCGTATTTTGCAATCACGCTATCTTCTGAAAGAATTGAGGTGGGGTGTTGAAATATTATTATATTATATATTAAAGTAGTTATTTAATTTGTTCCGCCTTTTGGGTTTGGCGCTAAGACTCTGTTGCAATAATTTCACCTTCGAAGGAAATCGAGATAAAAAACTAGAAAGTAAGGTTCGATAATATATGAAATATAACCCGCATTTAGGCTTAGCCCCTCTGAGGGATGCACCAGATGGAGTGGACCGATATTCCCCATCTTCGAACTTGAACTGAGTTTGGAAGAAATAATAAGATGAGCAAAGTTAGGATGAAATCAAAATTTTCTGAAACTTTTCTTTGGTCCAAAGAAACATGGGGTCTAGAACCAATATTTCGATAAGGCTCATTTTCACCGTGTCAAAGTGTATACACCCTCATTAGCCATATGGCTGAGGGTATAATTATCCACTAAAAATTTCTGAAATTTGTATCATGGTTTACATAATCGGTTTGTAGAAATGTCGGTCGGCTTTTTGGTATTTTCCCTATATTTTCATTTCAAGTACCTGTCAGTATATCTATGCTGGAGGGTATCCATACTTCGGCCCGGCCGAACTTAACGCTTTTTCACTATTGAACCATTGTAAGTTTTCAACTATGAAAACTATTGAATCTTTCTTTCCAAATTTGCAATATTCCTCACTCCTACATACTGTATTCAATTCAATATTACTAAAAGTTCCGGGGGAACACTCAAAATGGATATTTGCTTGACATTTTAATGTGTATGTAAAATTATAATCCAACATTTCTCTTGCCACAAATTTGCTCATAAATTTTCACTCAAAAGCACACACACACACTTGAACAACACAACACACATATAATTCCAAGTCACGGATGTAGTATACTTATATATGTGTTTGTGTGTTTATTTGTACCGAATTGCAGCATAAACTACAAACAAACTTCTATAACCAGCTATCACGAGACAAACATACATACAATCCATACATATCAACGGCAGTGGAGCAGAAGCTCACAATTTTCGAATACATGTTTGTATATATTACACACGATGCACAAACATCCCAAAGATATTTTTATATATCCATATGCAGGCACATATACGCAGTATGCTCACAAATTGTTACACACATTTATGTGTATTTTACAACATACATACACACATACACAATCACTTGTACAAGGCAACAGTGTTGTTTATTACGGAAATCATGCTGTACACAAAATTAATTTGTCTAAGTGTACTTTTAGCAAGCGCAATTTTAGCAGGGATGTCAAGGGGAAATTTTTAGTTGGGGCATCCGCTTCTAGGAGGAAGCTCCTATTCTAAGAACAAGTAAAAACCAGTGAGCGGAGTATTATAGTCGGACGGGGCCGACCATATGATACCCTACACAACTTCCACGAAAAACTAACTTTCTGTGGATCTATATTCTGAGCTTGGCAATATAATATTTTTGAACCATCTGGACCAACTAGAGGCCGACAATTACTACTAATGTTCAGTACAGCCCCTCTAATTACTTGTCGAGATTCCCTTCCCTTGTGTTGTGATCTTCTTATTCCCATTGGAATAAGACACAAAATTAAGTTTTCGGTCCACTTCATCACAATATAATTATCTGATCTTCACCGAAAATTGTAGGCGTTATCCTTGAACTGGAACTTCACTTCATGGTCGCTTTAAAATGGACCAGCACTATATTTCCGCCCTCTAGTGTGGTAAAGGGTTACTAAATAATATCTAAAACATGAACACCTGTAAATATTTAAGTGTAACTCCCACATCTGAGTACATACGACCATATATTTGGTATCAATTTAAAGGTCAACCCTTGGATGTACCAACAACTTTTCGGGTCTATGTCTTTCAGTGGTTAAAAGTCAGGGTCCATTTGACCCGCTAAATATTGACCGATTCTTATCAAAACAGGCATGCTTATTCTTTGGCCCGATTCCCTTCTCTATGTAAAAATTCCTCTAGAGCGACCAGAAAAACCGATAAAAATTAAGTATTTGGTCCATTTTTTCCCATAGATTTTAACCGATCTTTACCAATAGGGGTCTTCATTGGCCAGAACGCATGCTAAATGCAACATTTCGTGAAGATTGGTCCATAACTGTGGCCTGTGTCGTGTTTACAAAATATAATGAACAGACAGATGGACGGACACACATGTCTAGATCGACTAAGCTAGTCGCGGCGTTACAAACTCTGACAACATAGATCTGTAGGGTATAACTAGGATGAAAATCAAACTATCTAAAATTAATGGGGTCTCTTAGGAAAAAACTCATGTTATGATAAGACCTTGAACACACTGAAAATTGCGTGAGAAAAATCCCCCAAAGTACCGAATATTGGGCGGGGTACCGCTATATGGGGGTTACACTGAAACTTGGGTCAATATTAATAATTTTTGGTACTGAGATGTGCTACACAATGACAACCCAAAATACCAAATTACAGCCAATTCGATGGGAAACAACAATCAACAATCCCCAAATAACGAATATTTCGTGGGTACCGCAATATGGGGGCTACCCTGAAACATAGATCAATGTTAATAATTTTTGTTACGGATATGTGCTATTCAATAAGAACCCAAAATACCAAATTACAGACAAAATTCAATTTGGAAATCGTGTACAAAATACAGAATATTGCGGGGTACCGTTATATGGAGGCTACACCACAACGTGCACCGATATATCACATTTGAAATACCAAACATCCTAGGAGTACTAGCAATGTCTGTGCAAAATTTCAGGGCTCTTTCTACAATATTGCGATCTCTATCGTGATATCAAAGACAGACAGACGAACATGCATAAAACGACATAGAATTTTATTCCGATCGAGAATATATATATATATATATACTCTGCAGGGCCTTCGGTGAATATTTGGAGGTATTGCAAACGGAATAACACACACGTTCTACCCTTTGCTGTAGGGTATAAAATCCCACACAAACGTAAATTTTTAAAAAATATTTTTCAGGACCACACACAGGCCTGGTTTCCATAAAAATAATTTGTTCGGTTACACATTACCAAAGGAGGATTATGATCAGGTTTTTTAACCGACTTCGTTCTAATTTAATATTTTGGGTTCAAGCCTTCCACAACATTGTGAATGGTATATTAAAACCAGTGATCGGAGCAGTATAGTCGAACAGGGCCTACCAAAAGATACCCAACAGAACTACCAAGGAACTCAAACATTCTGCGGAAGTTTATTCCGAGCCTGGGCAATATTTTGTGATATTTGCACACCTTTGCCAGATTAGAGGTCAATAGCAACTTTTCCTTAGACTGGCATATTTTCCGAATATTACTAATATTCAGTACAATCCTTCTACTTACTTGTTCAGACTTCCTTTACCGTGGGTTGTGGTGTGATGTAGGGCTTATAATAGAGGCTCAAAAAAAAAAAATAAATAAATAAAATAAAAAAGGTTCGATCCACTTCATACCAACATTTTTATACCCTTCACCACACTGTGGTACAGGGTATTATGTGTTTGTGCATATGTTTGTAACAGGCAAAAATAATCGAGATAGACCCATGGTTCCTTTTGAGAATATCCATAGAATCACTATCTAATTCGATTTATGCATGTCCGTCCGTCTGTCCATGTTAAATTGTAAACAAAGTATAGCATTTATGATCCGAATTGGATGAAATTTGGCACTGCTCATTTGTTTGGACCAAGGACAAACCCTATTGAAATTGGGAAAAATCGGTTCAGATTTAGATACAGCTCCCATATACATTTTCTTCCGATTTAAGGTAAATGGTGCACCTAAGTCCCTATACATCTTCCGATTTGCACGAAATTTGGCACAGCGTAAAGAATAAGGTCACGAATGATGTGTGCAAAGTTTCGCTAAAATCGGTTCAGATTTAGATATAGCTCCCATATATAGCTTCGCCCGATTTTAAGTAAATAGTCCACTAAAGTCCCTGGAAATCTTTTGATGTGCACGAAATTTGGCACAGAGTTATGAATAAGATCGAGAATGATGTCTGCCAAGTTTCGTGAAAATCGGTTCAGATTTAGATATAGCTCCCATATGTATTTTCATCTGATTTAAGGTAAATGGTCCACCAAAGACCCTATATATCTTTCGATTTGCACGAATTTTGGTATAGGGTACTGAATTAAGTCTAGAATGATGTTGATAAGCTTCGTGAAAAGATCCATAGCATGACGAAACGGACTGATGTTATATATATTAATCTCTGGCAAGTTTTCCTGAAATGGTTCAGATATAGATTTATAACATAACGCGTCGTCTGTTAGGATACATATGTAAAATATACCCAAAGTGGTGAAGGGTATCATATAGTCGGCCCAGTCCGACTTTACTACTTTCCTTACTGGCTTTCTTATTAATTATCCCTGACCATAACTGGAACCTCATGGGAATTTTGAAAACGATCAGCGCTAAAATTCCGCCTGTTAATATTCAAGAGTAACTCCCACATCCGAGTGCATACGGCAATATACTTAGTATCACTTTAAAGGCCCACCACTCCTCTTGGATATACTATCAACTTCTTGGGTCTATGTCCTTCAGGGGTAAATATATATGCCATAGAATACAAATTTTGTAATTTTTCACGGTTAGTCCTTGGATCGATCCCCTTCTACGTGTAAAAATTCGCGATGTTTGGGCCATAATTGCGACCTCTGGAGCGACCAGGAAAACAGACAAAAATGAAGTATTTGGTCCATTTCATCCCCTAAATGTATTGGATCTTTACCAAAAACAACAGGGGTTCATTGGTCAGAACCTATCTCATTGATCCATAATTTTGGTCTATATCGTGTTTACAAATTATAATGGACAGACGGACGGACACACATGGCTACCTTAAGGTGGGTCTAGGACCAAAGCTATAATACAACATAGTTGTGTAGGGTATGACAACATAGTTGTGTAGGGTATATATATTCCTTTCGGGGTCTATTACCACATGCGCGGATCAAAAATATTTTTTCGGGGTCTATTACCCTAGACGTGGATCTACTGTTTGAAGACATCCTGGTTCTTTTAGGGGAGACCCTTTTGGCCCCTCTTTCGCCATGTTTGATATCTCTGATGTATGAATCTACCACCACCTCCTACGCACTCTTGCAAATATTTGTCAAAATGTGGGACCAGTTAGTCAACAAACGATGTCAACGAAAATGAGTGCAAGAGTATTTGCTTACATATGGCAAAGTTCGTAAGTGTACTCCTACATATATATGAGTGTGTGTGTGAATGGATGTGTGTGTTTGCGTGCGGATGTGCGTTTGTTTGTCATTTTGCTGCAAATTACATTTCGGTGTTCAAACAACACAAAGAGGAAGACATAAAATATGATTAATAGGTTCATTTAAATTAATTATTATATAAATATTTGAATTATAACAATGTTCTTATGTTGCTGTGCAGCTATGGAGGCAGGCTGCCGGCTATGATGGTTGTGTGCTTCTTGTTGATGTTGACGGCAGATGACATTGCTTCATGTGTGTGTGTGTGGTTACACTGAGTCAAGGCCATCATCAAAAAGAGTGATGACATTTTGAAAGGGGTTCTGCAGCCGCAAAATAAAGGCCATCGAATGGCAAACAAAAAGCGTCAGTTTGCGTCTATTGAGTGTGAGTCACTTTCACTGTAACGCACTCTCTCTCACACACACATACCCGCATAATTCCTCAAATGCCAATAAGTGTTTGTACTTTGAGCTGTGTGGTAGATTGATGAGTGTTTGGGCAAATAATACAATTAATAAAATTGTTGTTGTAAATTACATGCAAGGCAACAGCAACAACAACAACTTTGACATAATCACGACAATATTCCCCTCAACATTTTATTATCCTCTAATGCTAATGATGTTGTTATTGTGTCATAAAAAGGATGTAATGAATTAATGTCCTATTAATTTAGTCGAAGAGGACGTTGGGTGCTAAAAGGATATTTTAGGCCATCATGGCTGATTATGAATAATTTCCGCTTTTAAATGTGATTAAATTTATGACTGAAAGGATGTGGGTGTTCTGGTTGGTTGTTTGTTTGCTTGCTTGGTGGTGTGTGATTTGCGAAGTCTGATTTTTGTTAGTGTCAAATATTTTGATTTACAGGGTAAACATTTACGAACCGGAAATTAACTTTTGCGTGGTAAGGATGTGTGTCTGTGCATGTTTGTGTATTTATTGACAATGTGCTGAAGTAATGTAATTAATATTTTACAAAAGGCTTGAAATTTAATAAAATTTACGACGAGGTCCTTAAAGAACAAATAGTTAAAAAATATACAAAAATAATTCTAGCAATACTCAGTAAGGCTCCTGTGGGTGGGTCTTTTTATAGAAGGTCAGTAAAACTTCTAATATAAGTCCACTATTTTTTTCAAGGCTATGAACCAGGCGTGAATTTTTAAAAAATAATTTTTTGAATGACATTACTTATCACTTTTAAGGAACTAGGCAACGACATACATATTTATAAAAACCACTGAGCGGAGCAGTATAGTCTGACGGGGCCGACAATACGATACCCTACACAACTACCACGGAACTCTAACTTTCTGCGGATGTTCATTCCGAATTTGGGTAATATTTCGTGATATTTGCCCCCTCTTGCCCGATTAGAGTTCAACAGCAGCTCTTCCTTACATTTTCGAATACTCAGTACAGCCCTTCTAATTTCTTGTCCAGATTCCCTTCACGGTTGGTTGTGTTGTGATGTTCGGATTATATTCGACTCGAAAACATACAAAAAATTAAGTTAAGTTTCTATTTCATCCCAAATTTTTAATCTGAAAATTGTAGACGTTGTCCTTGACAATAACTGGAACTTCATGGAAAATTTCAAAGCTATATTACCGCCCTCTAGTATGGTAATGGGTTACTAAATAATATCAGAATACGTAAGCACCTGTAAATATTTACGTGTTACTCCCACATCCGAGTATATAAGGCAATATAATTGGTATCAATTTTAGGCCAACCACTCCTCTTGGATAAACTAACAACTTCTCGGGTCTATATCCTTCAGGTCCATAAAAATTTTGTAATTTTTCATCCTGTATCAGCCTGGAGCGACCAGAAAAACCGACAAAAATTAAGTATTTGGTCCATTTCATCCCCTAAATATTAACCGATCTTTACCAAAAACAAAAGGGGTTTTCATTGGCCAGAACCAATTCTACATGCAAAATTTCGTGAAGATTGGCCCAATGGACAGACGGACACACACATATGTCTAGATCGACTCAGCTAATCGAGATATTACGATCTGTATACTTAAAGCTGGGTCTAGGACCAATATTTCCGGCGTTACAAACTCTTGGGGCTGCACAAAGCTATAATACCCTGACAACTTAGTTGTGTAGGGTATAATAAGTTGTCATAGTATATGGTCAAATGCATGTAGTTTGAGGAAAAAATTAAGAGGCTTGACAATCACCTAGATTGGTATTTTATCCACAACAATATTCATACCTATATATGTGTACTCATATGTTCTCCTTAACCTGCAGTTTTAACCTCGGATATCATATTTAATGATTGTGGCGGCGGTGGCGGTGACATTTACATGAAGCAAGGACAGTTCAATTCCCATCATTATTCAACACATTTAACATCCGAGCAGTCATGCAGTGTCATCCATTGGTCGGGTATATTGAAGGCAAACAAGCATCCTTGCTGTGCCGGTTAACTTGACAATAGTCAATCATTTTTCTTCACTTTCTGGTGTCTTTTTCGGTTCACTTGATTCCGTTTCTGCGATGCGCTCAACAAGAAATTCAAGTTTATCTCGACTATAAAATTTAAATTTGAAACCTTGTGGGAACCTTGAATTGACAGTGCATGGAAATTGTCGGCAGGGGCAATTCACTGCCGGTGCAATGAGCCAACAAACAAACTTAGGGGGAATGGTGGTGCATCATGTTGGCATCTCTGGGTAGGCTTACAAACGAAATAAATACAAACAGACATACATACAAACATCTGTACACACACACATATCTGAAAAGAATGCCCAAGTTAACAGAAGTGGAAAATTCGACAAGATGTAATATAATCTAAAATTGATTTTTAATACATGCGACATTGATGATGACGGACAAAATCAACGAAGAGGAGCAAGATGATGCCGATTACTATCAACCCGACACACACACTCACACAATCGCAATCTTCGCGTTCACAGCCGTATCATCATTGTCGCCGTTGTTGTCATCAACAGCGTCAGTATCTTTGATTTCATCTTCATCTTCATGATGAGCCATCATCATCATCAGCCGTGGAGTTGTCTGAAATTACTTTCGATCTCGTTTGTGCGAAATTCAGTCAACTGAAGGTTGGCAGTGCATCCATGTGACTGCTATACAGACCAGTTGTTGGGGCTGAAACTGATGTTGAGCGTGCCATGTCACATCTTTAATCTGCCAACATGAACTGAGCAACAACAACGGCATATTTTTATGTGAAATAAAATAAAAATATGTGGATCTTCAATATGATAAATATAAACCAGTGAGCGGAGCAGTATAGTCGGAAGGGGCAGACCATACGATACCCTACACAACTACCACGGAACTCTATATTTCTACGGATGTTTATTTCGATCCTGAGCAATATTTTATGATATTTGCACCCTCTTTACCGATTAGAGATCAACAATACCTCTTCCTTATACTGACATATTTTCCGAATATTCCCACTATTCAGTACAGGCCTTCTAATTACTTTTCCGTGGGTTGTATTCTGATGTTCGGGTTATAATTGTGGCCTACAAATCGACTAGAAAAAACACAAAAAAATTAAGTTTTCATTCCAAATTTTTCATGTGATCATCACCGAAAATTATAGGCGCTGTCTTTGACCATAACTGAAACTGCCTTCTAATATTAATGGGTTACTAAATAATATTTGAATATGTAAGCACTTATAAATATTTAAGTTTAACTCCCACATCGGAGTACATACGACAATTTAAAGGTCAACCACCCCTCTTGGATATACCGCCAACTTCTCGGGTTTATGTCCTTAGGAGTAAATATGTACGCCATAGAATACGAATTTTATAAATTTTTCACACTAAAGTAAGGGTCCATTTGACCCGCTAAATATTGACCGATCTTTATCAATATTAGGTTCATAATTGTGGCCTCGAGGGCGACCAGAAAAACAGAAAAAATAAAGTTTATGGTCCATTTCATCCCCTAAATATTAGCCAAAAACAATAGGGGTCTTCATTGGCCAGAACCCATCCTACATGCAGATTGGTCTATAACTGTATAACTGTGTGCAGATTGGTATAACAGCTAGTCGAGATATGACGATCGGTATACTTAAAGGCGGGCTAAAAGCTATAATACCCCAACAAAATAGTTGTGTAGGGTATAAAGACCTACCTTCTGCAGAAGAAGCCTTCCTGGCTTCTAGAGAAGAAGCCCACCAGGTCTGCTATAGAAGAAGCCCTTCTGGGCTTCTAAAGCAGAAACCCTCCTCCCATTTTACATAAGAAGATTTCCTCGCCTTCTATACAAGAAATCCTTTGGCATAGAAGAAGCCAGTTTGGCGTTCTAAAGAATCCCTCTTGGCCTTCTATTGAAGAATTCCTTTTGGTCTTCTATCGAAGAAGTCCTTCAATATATACTCTTCTTCTATTCAAGAAGCCTTCCAGGATTCCCATAGATCAAGCTCTCCTGGCCTTCCATAGAACAAGCCTTCCTGGCCTTCCATAAAACATGCCCTCCTGGTCGCCTTTAGAGGAAGCCCTTCTGGCCTTCTTTAGAAGAACCCATCTGATCATCTATAGAAGAAACCCTCCTGGTTAGATATATAAAAACCCTCTTGGCATTATCTAGAAGGAGGCATCTGCTATAGAAGAAGCCCACCTGAACTTCTACAGAAGCAACCCTCCTGGCCTCTTACAGAAGAAGCCTTCCTCCCGCTTTTATAGAATAATCGCTCCTGTCCTTCTATAGAAGCAGTCTTTTTGGCCTTTTACAGAAAAATACCTCCTGGCCTTCTGTAGAAGCAGTTCTCTGGTCTACTATTAAAGAAGCCATCTTGACCTTCTAAAGAAGCCCTCTTGGCGTTCTATTGAAGAAGTCCTTCTGGCCTTCTATTTAAGAAGTCCTTCAATATACAACATTCTTCTATTGAAGAAGCCCTCCTGGCCTTCTATATAAGAAGTCCTCCTGGTCTTTTATATAAAAAGCCCTCCTGGTCTTCTATATAGGAAGCCCTTCTGGCCTTCTTTAGAAGAAGTCTTCTGATCTTCTATAGAAGAAACCCTCGTGGACTTCTCTACAAGAAGCCATCTAGATCAGCTATAGAAAAAAACCTTCCTGAATTTCTACAGAAGCAACCCTCCTGGCCTTCTTTAAAAGAAGCACCCCTGACCTTCTTTAAAAGAAGCACCCCTGGCCTTTTTTAAAAGAAGCACCCCTGGCCTTCTTTAAAAGAAGCACCCCTGGCCTTCTTTAGAAAACCCTTCCTGGCCTTCTATATAATAAGCCCTTCTGACCATCTATAAAGAAGCCCTGCTGACCGTCTATAAGAATACATCTGGGATATTTATCATCTATTAGAAAACATCTTGGATATTTATCATCTATAAGAAGACATCTGGGATATTTATCATCTATTAGGCCTCTGACTGTTCTATAAGAAGCTCTATAGTCGCATCTATAGGGTTTTTTTCTGAAGCTGCTATAGAATAAACCACAGTCATGTTTAGGGAAGCCATTTTTAACTTCTAGAATTACTTTTCCTGGTCTTCTATATTAGAAGTTTTACTTCTTTTCGAATATACATCCGAATACTTCCGCTTCGAAAAACTTTTCACATTTTGCCAAAAATGCACCTCTCCTTCCAACAAATCCCTATTAGAAAAAGTTCTCCATATCTCTAACATTCAACAAAGTTGTAAAAATATTTTACAACATTCTAAAGATGTTGGCTATGTTGCTGTCACATTTCGTCCGCTACAAGCTTAAGATTTCGCTTACATCCATCCATCCATATAGTCATTCTACCGGCACTCAACCACCAATCCGCCAACCAGGCATCCAATCTCAGGTTATATAAGTTAGGAAGTGGTAATCATACTAGGTTTTCATGAAAATGATATTTTTATTAAAATGTATTTAAGATAGTGTTCGGTACCGCGAACCTGGCTGGCTGGCTGACTGACGTAGTGCGGACTGGTTGGTGGTTGTTGGGTTCGTTGGTATGAAGATGACATGCCAAAACGTACATGAGGTGAAAAAGTTTTGCGTATAGTTTTGACGACGACGACGTCTAGGACAATGCTGCGGATGATGTTACATCAGATGCGGCTGTTGCTGACGTTGTTGTTGTTGTTCTTGTTGCTATTATTGTGGAGCCTGGTGGCATTTACATTGAAGTAAATATGCGGCTGACTCCTAGGCAACACTTACAACAACATGACCATGGTCATGTGACTTCAAAGAGCCATACATAACAAACAGAGCAGGCAATGGTCTATCGGAGCAGGATGAGACGCATGGGTGTTGTTGGAACATTGAGTTGTAGTACCTCATCCTGAAATAACAAACATGGTAACGTCGTATTTGCATGCCTTTGCGCTTAACTTTTAAGTAAATTGATGAAGCGTTTCGTTGATGCAAATTGATGTCTAAACAGGAATTCTTTTTGCCTTTTTTGCTTTGCTCTTTGAGAGGACTTGTAGTTGGCCATGTTGCTGTTGTTGTTGTGCATGCTTAGGAATTGCCACAAATAAACGCAACTACAAACAAATCTGCACATCAGTTGGGAGATGAGGACAGGCGAACAACATAAAAACACACACACACATACACAAACAAAAATGTACATATGAATAATTTGTGGTTGGGTTTTGTAAGGTGCACAGTAATTTTTCAAGAAAGATTTTCTAAATTTACTACTACTATAAGCAACCACACTGGCAGTTTGTGAGAAAGCCTGCTGACCCTCTAGGAAAAGCCCTACTGGTCATCTATATGTAAGCCACAAATAGGAAGCCCTGTAGGCTTTCTAAAATAGGCTCCACTGGGGTTTCATAAGAAACACTACAGACCTTTTGTAAGAAGCCCTGACGAATTTCTGAAATAAGCCAACTTACCTTGCCATACAGGCCTTCTATGATAATAAAAATAAACAGGCCCGTAGAATACTGACCTGAACGATATTTGTTAAAAATCGACACCTGTTGTAATCCCTAAATTAGATCATGATTTTTAATTCCCCAATTGATTTTAGTCTTAAGAAAAAAATATTTTATTTAAATTCACGACACAGAAAAAATATAAAAAAATAATATATTTTAAAAATTTGGCCCCTGAAAAATCTTTTTAAAAATTCACGCCTAAGTTTGGCCCCTGAAAAATATTTTTAACCAGTGAGCGGTACAGTCAGTATAGTCGGACGAGGCCGACCATACGATACCCTATACAACTACCACATAACTCCATCTATGTGCGTATGGGCAATATTTCGTGATATTTGCACTCTTTTTACCGATTAGAGATCAACAGCACATATTCCTTACACTGACTTATTTTCCGAATATTACTTATATTCAGTGCAGTGCTTCTAATTACTTGTCCAGATTCCCTTCACCGTGGATTGTGTAGTGATGTGTGTCTTATAATTGTGGCCTATAGATCGAGTCGAAAACCAGTGAGCGGAGCAGTATAGTCGGACGGGCCGACCCTATGATAACCTACACAACTTCCATGAAAATCTAACTTTTTGTGGTTCTGAGATTGGGCAATATTTCGGCTAGAGGTCAACAAATATTACTAATAATCAGTACAGCCCCTTTAATTACTTGTCCAGATTCCCTTCACAGTGGGTTGTGTTGTGATGTTCGGCTTTCGACTCGAAAAGTACAAATAATTCAGTTTTCGGTCCACTTCATTCGAAAAATTACTATCTGATCATCACCTAGCATTTTAGGCGTTGTCTTCACCATAACAGGAACCTCATTGGAACATTTCAAAGCCATCAGCGCTATATTTCCACCCTCCAGTGTGACAATAGGCTACTAAATAATATATGAATACGTAAGTACCTGTAAATATTTAAAGGTAAGTCCCACATCCGAGTACATATGACAATAAAATTGGTATCAATTTAAAGGCCAAGCATTCCTCTTGTATATATTATCAACTTTTGGGGTCTATGTCCTTCAGGGGTAAGCCAGGGTCTATTTAACCCGCTAAACATTGACCGATCTCCATCAAAACAGGCATGCTTATTCTTTGGCCCGATCCCCTTCTCCATGTAAAAAATTGTAATATATGGGCCATAATTGCGGCCCCTGGAGCGACCAGAATAAATAATAAAGTGGTTGGTCCATTTCATCCCCTAAACATCCCCGATGGGCAGAACCCATCTTACATGCAAAATATCGTGAAGATCGGTCCATAACTGTGGCCTGTATCGTGTTTACAATTTATAATGGACGGACGGACACACATATCTATATCGACTCAGATATGACGATCGGTTACTTAAAGGTGGGGCTAGGACCAATATTTCACGGCGTTATAAACTCTTAGTTTTCAACCGAATTGGCTGTAATTTAGTACTTTGAGTTCTTATTGGGTAGCAAATCTCTCCACTAAAAATTATAAATATAGGTCAATTTTTTCTGGTAGCCCCCATATAAGGGTATTTTGGGGTTCTTGAGCGCATTTTTCAACTGAATTTGCTGAAATTTGGTAAATTTGGTTCTTATTGGGTGCCAAATATCTCCACCAAAAATTATAAATATAGGTCCAATTTTCCAAGTAGCCCCCATATAAGGGTACCCCCAATTTTCGCTATTTTGAGGTTCTTGAACACGTTTTTCAACCGAATTCGCTGAAATTTGGTATTTTGTAGTCGTATATGGTAACAAATTTCCCTACCAAATATTATTAATATTCGCCCCCATATAACACGAAAGAAACATGGGAACAAGAACCAATATTTCGATGAGGCTCATTTTCATCGTGTCAAAGTGTTTACGCCCTCATTAGCTATAAGGCTGAGGGTATAATTATCCATTAAAATTTCTGAAATTTTGTATCATGGTTTACATAATCTGTTTGTAGAAATGTCGGTATGAGTCCACTTTTTGGTATTTTCCCTATATTTTCATTCCAAGTACCTGTCAGTATATTTATTATGGAGGGTATCCAAAGTTCGGCCCGCCCGAACTTAACATCCTCAAGGCCTATATTTTTGTTAAATGTGTGTGTTTTTTTATTTTTCTCATGTATAAATCCATGTACCACAGTGTGTCTATGACTAGTTGCTTGATTAGTTTGTCGGCTTGTTTTGCTGGATCTGTCGAGTTTTAGTTACGGTCGTCAACTCATAGCCTGAGCTCGAATCCAATTCAACTGTTCCTTTTGATGATGATGATGACCATGGCCATATAAATGCAGTCATTGCACACGGAGGCTACTGTGGCACGCAATATTTTTGTAAATGAGAAAAAAAAAACAAAAACAGATATTTGCAAATTGAACAACAAACCGCTTAGCTGATGGCCAATACAAATGGCCTGGTGAATGCATAGACACTGGCATACACACACTCGCACACTCCGATTATGGATGGATGGATAGCTGGACGCACGTATGGACAACCCCATCAAATGAAATGTAAAAAATGTTAGATCACTGTTACCAATGACCGAAAATGTTTTCGTTTTTTGGCTTTATGTGAATATTCAACGTTTTAGGTGGTCGCCGCTGGTTAGTTGGTTGTCTGCTAGGCTGTTTTGTGCCGGACATCGAACATCACATCTGACTGCCTGGCTGGCAAAGTCAGGCGGTAAAAGTATTGCAAGTGCCATTGAACAGTTGTAGTAATTTGTCAGACAAATGTTATGATACGATGCCGATGACGCCGATGAACATTATGTGCATATAAATGTTTGGACGGACCGGCGGACATATTTGTGTATTTTTATTTCATTTGTAAATTTGTTAAAGTTTTTTTGTTTGTTTGCATTGCAATTGAAGTTCATCTGTTGTCAGTTGAGTTTTGTAATTCAATGAATTGCTGTTGCAAAGGCAATTACATTTTTTTTGGGACGTTGTTTTTTTTGTGGATTGCCCTCAAACTTTGAAACATCAACAAGCCAACAGAAAAAAGGTGTTTCTGATGGTGTTGGTTTTTTGCACCTTAACAAGAGCTACGGCACGAAGTTCAAGCAATAATAATAAAAACAACAAGAAAAACTCGGTTAATTCGTAAAAATTATTTTGGGGTTTTATTTGCAGCCGTTCTTGGGCTCATTTTGGTTAATTCGTATTGGCGGTCGAAATGACCTTTTTTGGAGGAATCGTTGCAGCTTAGCAAAATAATGATTCGATGAATGACTGACTGACTTTTTGTCTGTTTTGTTGGTTGTTGGCTTTTGTTCTTAACCTAAAATTAACTCCACATCAAATTTAATCACTTTTGAAATGTGGTTTGGTATGGGGTTTGGTAGAGTTTTACTTTTTTTGTTGGACCCCCAAAAATAAAACTTTGTATGTCGCTGAATTGGTGGAGCCCCCAAATTGTGTTGTTAACCCAACTCCACTCTGCCATAACTTGACCAATTTCCACACACACACACACACACAGAAATAAACTTAAACGGAATTCCTACGTTCATCAAATAAAATTACTTAACCATATACCTGAGATTTTGGCATGGCATGGCCTAATAATAATAAACTCACGCCTGCATGCCTGACCAGCAGCAGCGGCGGCAGCAGCAGCATCCAATAATACTGTCCAGCCAAGTCTGTCAGTCAGTTAGCCAAACACTCTGGCCTGTCAAACACCCTGGTTTGTTTACACGACAACGATCGACTCCCCATTTTAAAATGGAGTGGCCAGCGTGATTATACACAAGTCGCTCATTTCGATATTATGTATGACCCGAAGTTGGTTCTTTTTTTGGGACCAAAGCGCATTTCTTTCCTAAGTTGAGGGGCAACGAGAGATAAGTCCTTTTCTCCAGCACGTTGACAACAAAATTTACTTGGCCAAAAGCGATAATTCTTAAGATTCTGTGACAACTAAATTGCTAACTTTGTTCAAGTGTATGATGGCCAGGACGATGATAAAATGGTTGGCGGAGATGGTGGTGGAGGAGGATGTGATTCTGCTATGCACTGAATATTTCCAGCATTTTGGTGGTTTCGTGGTATTATCTCCACAACATTGTTCGATTGTAAAAATTTCAAAATCGGCAAAATCTACATTTTAGGCAGATAAGACGAGGGGAGGTATGGGAGTGGATTTTTTAAATAATATTTTTGAGGCCCTTAATGGATGCATACAGTTTTTAGAAATATTTTTTTCCGGGACCATTACCACTGGCGTAGATTTGTATACCCTACACAACTATGTTGTCAGGGTATTATAGCTTTGTGCAGCCCCAAGAGTTTGTAACGCCGGGAAATATTGGTCCCAGACCCACCTTTAAGTATACCTATCGTCAAATACTTCATTTTTGTCGGTTTTTCTGGTCGCTCCAGAGGCCGCAGTTAAGGTCCGAACATGTTGAAATTTTACATGGAGAAGGGAATCGGGCCAAAGAATAAGCATGCCTGTTTTGGTAAAGATCGGTCAATATTTAGCTTTTCAATTGGGACATGACTTTTGTGTGAAACTAGAAACACTAGAGGGCGAAATGTAGCACTGATCATGAGGATCCAGGTATGGTCAAGGATAACGCCTATAAATTTCGGTGATGATCAGATAATAATGTTGGGATGAAGTGGACCGAAAACTTATTTTTTGTGTTTTTTTTTAGTCGATCTATAGGCCACAATTGAAAGCCGAACATTACAACACAACCCACGGTGAAGGGAATCTGGACAAGTAATTAGAAGGGCTGTACTGAATATTAGTAATATTTGTTGACCTCTAGTCGGTCAAGAGGGGGAAAACATCGAGAAATAAGCTCAAAATATAACACAAAATTATATTGTCGTGAAAGTTGTGTAGGGTGAAAGTTGGTTATATGGTCGGATATCTTTCGATTTGCATGAAATTTTGTACAGCCTAATCATTTAGGTCTAGAATGATGTCCGCCAAGTTTCATG
>NW_026882187.1:0-37694 GCF_032173495.1 Musca vetustissima | reverse complement strand
CGTGGATTTTATTAAGAATATTTTTTCAAGGCCTATATAAGGCGTGGATTTTATTAAGAATATTTTTTCAAGGCCTATATAAGGCGTGGATTTTATTAAGAATATTTTTTCAAGGCCTATATAAGGCGTGGATTTTATTAAGAATATTTTTTCAAGGCCTATATAAGGCGTGGATTTTATTGAGAATATTTGTTTATACCCTACACAACTATGTTTGAGTTTGTAACGCCGCGAAATATTGGACCTAGACCCACCGATCGTCATATATCGAATTGCTAAGTCGATCCAGACATGTGTGTCCGTCCGTTTGTCCATTATAATTTGTAAACACGATTCAGGCCACAGTTATGGACCAATCTTCAAGAAATTTTGCATGTGGGATGGGTTATGCCCAATGAAAACCTTATTGTTTTTGGTAAAGATCGGTTAATATTTAGGGGTTAAAAATGGACCAAATACTTAATTTTTGTCGTGTTCTCTGCTCGCTCCAGAGGCCGCAATTATGGCCAAAATTTTACATGGAGAAGGGGATCGGGCCAAAGAATAAGCATGCCTGTTTTGATAAAGATCGGTCAATATTTAGCGGATCAAATCGACCCTGACTTTTGTGTGAAAAATTAAAAATGTTGTATTCTATGGCGTATACATTCAGTCCTGAAGGTCCCGAGGATGTGGGAGTTAATCGTAAATCTTTACATATGCTTACCATCTTCGCATATTATTTTGTAACCCATTACTACACTGGAGTGCGGAAATATAGTGCTTATCGCTTTGAAATTTTCCATGAGGTTCCAGTTATGGTCCAGAACAACGCCTATATTTTCGGTGATTATCAGATAATAATTTTGATTTTTTCGAGTCGATTATAGGCAACACTTATAAGCCGAACATTACAACACAACCCATGGTAAAGGGAATCTGGACAAGTATAGAAGGACAGTACTGAATATTAATAATATTCTGAAAATATGTCAGTGTAAGGGCGTGGATCTTTTAAAGATTATTTTTTCAAGGTCTTTACAGGGCGTGAATTTTCTTAAAGGTATATACAAGGCGTGGAGTTTTTAAAGAATTTTCTTTAAGGCCTATAAAAAGCGTGGATTTTTTAAATAATTTTCTTTAAGGCCTATACTGCGGTTGGATTTTTAAAGAGTATTTTTTCAATGCTATGCTAAGTGTGGACTTTTTAAGAATATTTTTTAGGCCTGTAAAGGAGGTGATATTTTGAGAAAAAGTCTATTGCAAGAATATAAGAATATTTTTTAAGAGCTATAAAAGTGGTGAATTATTTTGTACAATATTTTGTATAATGCAAAGCATGGATTTTTTAAAGGTTTTTTCAAGGTCTATATAAGACTTGGACTTGTTAAAGATTTTTTTCAAGGCCTATACAAAGCATGGATTTTTTAAAAAAATTTAGAATAGAATATTAGAGAATTTTTTATGGTCTATACAGGTTGTGGATTTTTAAACATATTATCTTCAGGGGTGTAGGCCTATTCATGTCGTCTTGGGGTTTTTATTGCAAACATTTTGATCAACACTTCATTCATATATAGAATGTGATTAATGTTAAAATAGAAGAGCCTTAAATAGAACCGTCGTCAGCGATACACTTGTATCTGTGGTTAGATATTGTGGTATTTATAAATAACAAATAACAACAACTGAATATTCTTCATTCGATATGAGTATTCAAATCGATTAATACACTTGCTTATTTAGTCTGCCGTAATTATTAAAAAAAAAAATAAAATAAAATAAAATAATAAAATGAAATTATTCAAATTAATAAGTTTGTGTTTTATATTTGGAGCAACTGCTGCCCAGAGTAACATTGGAAAAATTTTCCGAAAAGTATCACATTCGAATAAAACGACCATGTTTGCAACATATTGCTTGGTCGAGTATTTCGAAATCGTTTATAAACAGGAAAATGGTGAATTACAAAAGAAACCCAACAAATGGCCCCGGGCGTATACTGGAACCGTAGTGAAGCCAATTGAATTATGTTTACTATCTGACGGTATACCTTTAATGAGAAAATGTCAATATAATTCGGACACATCTGCGGCGGAATGGGAGGACATGGATTACAATGATTATCAATGTATTGGTTATACAAATAAGGAAAATTCAATGACATTTGAATTACATAAAATATATAAAGACATTAAAAGCTATTCGACGGGTAGAAGTTTTACGGAACCCACTACTAGAATATATAACTATTTAATGAAACACCCCATACACACAGTTGCCGATTTGGAAATATCGCTAAGTCTGTTGCAGGTATTGACAAGGTCACGCGATATCAATGTGCTACCAACAATTTTGGAAATTGCAAATGTTCTCTTGCAAACTGACGAAGAGGTCATTTTCAAATTTAATCAATTAAGTATTACCACTACTTCCAATTTATTGACCACATTGGAAACTTATCTCAATCCAATGGCCAAATCTGCAATTCCCCCACGAAGATGTGACATGAATTTTTCCGATATTAAACGCTTCGATACAGAAAACATAAAGGTATTCTTTATACGTCCCATGTGTTCCAATATATCCGGTATTGTGGTATCTACAAGTGAAGCAGGACCGCGATTAAATGAAACGTCCCAATTAAATTATGATCTGCAGTATTTCTATGTGAATCAGTCAATAAACGATGTTTTATCTCAATCGAATTTTGAACTGGTTGCATATGTACCCCAGAAATTGTGGAATTTAGTGAAATGGGGGATGTATCGTTTGAAATTTTCTTGGTATAAAAATTCAAATTATTTTCTAGATCCTAGTGAGAAGAGATATAATGTGTCTGGAAGTGCTTTACTGGTTGCTGTACCTGGTCTTAAAGGTAAGTTTCAAAAGAATATATTTTCAATGAGTATACAAAGCGTAGATTTTTTAAAGAATATTTTTTCAAGGACCATCTACAAGGCGAGGATTTTTTAAAGAATATTTTTTCAAGTACCATCTATAAGGCGTGGATTTTTTAAAGAATATTTTTTCAAGGACCATCTATAAGGCGTGGATTTTTTAAAGAATATATTTTCAAGGACCATCTATAAGGCGTGGATTTTTTAAAGAATATTTTTTCAAGGACCAAAACAAGGCGTGGATTTTTTAAAGAATATTTTTTCAAGGACCATCTATAAGGCGTGGATTTTTTAAAGAATATTTTTTCAAGGACCATCTATAAGGCGTGGATTTTTTAAAGAATATTTTTTCAAGGACCATCTATAAGGCGTGGATTTTTTAAAGAATATTTTTTCAAGGACCATCTATAAGGCGTGGATTTTTTAAAGAATATTTTTTCAAGGACCATCTATAAGGCGTGGATTTTTTAAAGAATATTTTTTCAAGGACCATCTATAAGGCGTGGATTTTTTAAAGAATATTTTTTCAAGGATCATCTATAAGGCTTGGATTTTTTAAAGAATATTTTTTCAAGGACCATCTATAAGGCGTGGATTTTTTAAAGAATATTTTTTCAAGGACCATCTATAAGGCGTGGATTTTTTAAAGAATATTTTTTCAAGGACCATCTATAAGGCGTGGATTTTTTAAAGAATATTTTTTCAAGGACCATCTATAAGGCGTGGATTTTTTAAAGAATATTTTTTCAAGGACCATCTATAAGGCGTGGATTTTTTAAAGAATATTTTTTCAAGGACCATCTATAAGGCGTGGATTTTTTAAAGAATATTTTTTCAAGGACCATCTATAAGGCGTGGATTTTTTAAAGAATATTTTTTCAAGGCCTATACAGAGCGTGGACTTTTTAAAAAAGTGGCGTGGACTTTTTAAAAAATATTTTTTAAAGCCTATACAGAGCGTGGACTTTTTTGAAGAATAATTTTTCAAGACGCATACAAGGCGTGGACTTTTTAAAATATATTTTTTAAGGCATATACAAGGCGTGCACTTTTTAAAGAATATTTTTTCAAGGCCTATACAAGGCGCGGAATTTTTAAACAATATTTTTTCAAGACCTATACAAGGCGCGGATTTTTTAAAGAATATTTTTCAAGGCCTATACAAGGCGCGAAATTTTAAAGAATATTTTTTTAAGGAATATTTTTTCTAGGCCTATACAAGGACTTCACCAAAATTATTTTTTCAAGGTCTATGTCATCTGGGTGTTACAAGGCATGGATTTGAAGAAGAATAATTTTAAAAAGACTATATAAGGCGCGGATTTTTTAAACAATCTTTGTTTAAGGCGTGTATTTTTTAAAGAACTATATAATGAAAATTAATATATCTACTTTATTATTTTTTTCAGAATTTCAACCAAAATATATACCAGCGGATATGGTGGATAACAATACAAGTGAACCCATACAATGTTTTCAGTGGAATCAAAAAATTTGGGAAAAGTCAAGTGATATATCAGAAAAATCCAGTTATCTACAACTTTGTCGACGAATAAGAAAACCAGTACAGGAGAATCAACAGGCTACATTGACATCCACATCACATACAACACGTTTCATACGTTCCATCGTCAGTTGCATTTTGTCACTGTTCGGCTTGTTCTGTATACTTTTAACAGCGATTTTCTTTGAACATTGGCGTCATCAATTCTCCAATAAGCTGCTACTCAACATTTGTGTCATTCTATTACTGGTCACCACTTACTTTATGCTACTGAATATGCCGAATGTTCGTTCGGCAATAGAGAACACCGAACATCCTCGTCGCTGTATTGCGGTGGGTGCCTTTTACCAATACTCCATATTGGTGATATTCTTGTGGATGTTGGTTATAGCCTTGCTGCAGTACAAACGTTATGTCTGCGTCTTTGCAGCCAAATTGGCGCGCCATAATAGTGTATTTTACGCTTTAGCGGCCTGGTGTCTGCCGTTAGTACCCACCATACTGGTGGTATGCCTGGATTCACAATCGTACACCCGATATTTGAGTAATGCCGATGGAAATCATTATCTTTGTCATCCGACTGGATTGAGTTGGATTTTTGGTCTACTGCTGCCAGCTGCTGGCATTATGTTGACGTGCTTTGCCATTTTCGGCTACATCCTGTGGAATATAAGACGTGCTTCGAAAAGATTTCACCTTACATGGGAGCGGGCAGATGTCATTGAACATGTTCGCCGTTCGATTATATTGATTTCGGTCTTGAGTGCTTCATGGATTTTCGGACTGTTCGGACACATGGAAACATATACATTTTTTGAAGTTCTATTTTGTTTCACATCAACGCTGCAGGGTTTCTTCTTGTTTATCTATTTTGTGGTAATGGATAAATCGGCTCGTTCGCAATGGCAGGTGTATTTATGTAATAAACGTGTGAATTAACAATATATATAGATTATAAAATAATTATGCAGAATATATGAAATAAAAAAAATAATAAAGAAATGTAAAACATTAAAAAAAACAGTTTCCATCAAGGACTCAATGTGGCGTCAATGTTTTAATAAATACTTTTCAATTACTACATAAAGCATTTCCAAGGCGTGTATAAGAGTTGCATTTTTTAAAAGATATTCTTCAAGGCTCATATGAGCCGTTGATTTGTTAAAAAATATTTTTAAGTCCTATTAGCGGGTGTATTTAAAAAAAAAAAAAATTTCAAGCGTAGATTTATCAAAAAAATTGTTTTTCAAGGCCCATTTTAGGCTTGGATTTTTATAGCCTACACATCTATGTTGTCAGTGTATTATAGCAGCCCCGAGAGTTTGCAAAGCTGCGAAATATTGGTCCAAAACCACCTTTAAAATATACCGATCGTCATATCTCGACTAGCTGAATCGATCTAGACATGTGTGTGCGTCCGTCTGTCCATTATAATTTGTAAACACGACACAGGCCACAGTTATGGACCAATCTACACGAAATTTTGCATGTAGCATAGGTTCGGCCCAATGAAGACCCCAATTGTTTTTGGTAAAGATCGGTTAATATTTAGGAGATGAAATGGACCAAATATTTAATTTTTGTCGGTTTTTCTGGTCGCTGCAGAGGTCGCAATTATGGCCCAAACATCGCAAATTTTAACATGGAGAAGGGGATTGGGCCAAAGAATAACCATGGCTGTTTTAATAATGATCGGTCAATATTTAGCTGGTCGAATGGACTCTGACTTTTGTGTGAAAAATTACAAAATTTTTATTCTATTGGGAATATATTTACTCCTGAAGGACGTAGACCCGAGAAGTTGATAGTATCTCCAAGAGGACTGGTTGGCTTTTAAATTAATATCAATTATATTGTCGTATGTGTTGGGATATGAGAGTTACACTTAAATATTTACAGTTGCTTACGTATTCAGATATTATTTAGTAACCCATTACCACACTGGAGGGCAGAAATATAGCGCTGAATGGTTTGAAATGTTCCATGAGGATCTAGTTATGGTCAAGGACAACGCCTGTAATTTTCGCCGATGATCAGATAATTTTGGGATGAAGTGGACCGAAGTGGACCGAAAATTTAATTGTTTGTGTGTGTGTGTTTTTTTAGTCGATATTATATAGGCTTATCGGGCAGGAGGGTGCTACTATCACGAAATATTGTCCAGGCTCGGAATAAAAATCCGCCGAAAGTTAGAGTTTTGTGGTAGTTGTGTAGGGTATCGTATGGTCGTCCCCGTCCGACTATATACTACCCTCACTGGGTTTAATTAACATTTTTTTCAAAACGTATATGAGGCGTGGATTTTTTAAACGAATATTTTTTCAAGGCCCATATGAGACGTGGATTATTTAAAGAAGTTTTTTCGAGGCCTATATGAGTCGGGGATTTTTTTCAAGACGTATATGAGGCGTGGATTTTTTTTCAGGGCCCATACGAGGCGTGGATTTAAAAAAATATATTTTTTTCAAGGCCCATATGAGGCGTGATTTTTTAAACAATTTTTTTAGACCAATATGAGTCGTGGATTTTTTATTTAAAGAATATTTTTTCAATACCTATATGAGGGGTGGATTTTCAGGGTCCATATGAGGGGTGGATTTTTTCAAAAAAATATGTATTCAAGACCCATATGAGGCGTGGATTTTTTAAACAAAATTTTTTCAAGGGTCATATGGAGCGTGTATTTTTTAAGAAATATTAATCAAGGGCCATATGAGACACGGATTTTTTAAAAGAATATTATATTATAGTATAAGACGTGGGTTTTTTTTAAAGAATATGTTTTCAAGGACCATATGTGGCGTAGATTTTTTAAAGGCTACTTTTTTTACTCATATGAGGTGAGTGTTTTCTAAAGAATATTTTCTACAATTTTGTACCTCTACAAATAAAGTTTCAAAGAATATTTTTATACCCTACACAACTATGTTGTCAGGGTATTATAGCTTTGTGCAGCCCCAAAAGTTTGTAACGCCGCGAAATATTGGTCCTAGACCCACCTTTAAGTATACCGATCGTCATATCTCGACTAGCTGAGTTGATCTAGACATGTGTGTCCGTCCGTCCGTCTGTCCATTATAATTTGTAAACACGATACAGGCCACAGTTATGGACCAATCTTCACGAAATTTTGCGTGTAGGATGGGTTCTGGCCAATGAAGACCCCTATTGTTTTTGGAAAAGATCGGTTAATATTTAGGGGATGAAATGGACCAAAAACTAAATTTTTGTCTGATTTTCTGGTCGCTCCAGACGCCACAATTATGGCCCAAACACCGCGAATTTTTGCATGGAGAAGGGGATCGGGTCAAAGAATAAGCATGCCTGTTTTGATAAAGATCGGTCAATATTTAGCGGGTCAAATGGACCCTAACTTTTGTGTGAAAAATTACAAAATTTGTATTATATAGCGTATATATATACGACTGAAGGACATAGATCCGAGAAGTTGATAGTATATCCAAGAGGAGTGGTTGACCTTTAAATTGATACCAATTATGTTGTCGCAGGTACACGGATGCGGGAGTTACACTTAAATATTTACAGGTACTTACGTATTCATATATTATTTAGTAACCTATTACCACACTGGAGGGCGGAAATATAGCGCTGATCGCTTTGAAATGTTCCATGAGGTTCCAGTTATGGTCAAGGACAACGCCTAAAATGTTAGGTGATGATCAGATAATAACTTTTCGGATGAAGTGGACCGAAAATTTAATTTTTTGTACTTTTCGAGTCGAAAGCCGAACATCACAACACAACCCACGGCGAAGGGAATCTGTACAAGTAATTAGAGGGGCTGTACTGATTATTACAACCATTTGCTGACCTCTAGCCAGTCAAAAGTGTGCAAAGATCGCGAAATATTGCCAAATCTCAGAATATAGAACCACAAAAAGTTAGATTTTCATGGAAGTTGTGTAGGGTATCGTATGGTCGGCCCCGTCCGACTATACTGCTCCGCTCACTGGTTTTAAGGATATGAAAGGCAATAACAAAGCTAAAATATTAAAAGCTTTTATTTCTGTGAGTGTCCGAAGCTTTATTTAAATTTCTACTTCTTTCTACGGATATCAAGCGGATATCTATTTATTCCTTTCATCTATGTAGTTACGATACACACATTGAACAATTTTAATATCAGAACCTTTCATTAAAATTGGTAAGTATTGCCAAATATGGTATAGTATTGCCAATCCTGACACATTAAGGACATACACCCATGTGAGCTTTTCGGAAAAGTTCCGTTTATTGTTTTTACTCTCATTCAAAACGCCTCTCAGTCTCGGTGGCAATTCATACAACAAACACTTGACAATTGTCATAGGTCCTGTCAGCCTGGCAAAATTCAAACACACACACACACATCTAAAACAGCTGAGCCAACTTTTCCCCCGGCTGGGTAAACAGATGAAAAGCGCCATTTATATAAAACTATGCTAGTCGAACAAATCCTCAGTCATAGACGGTTCTTTGAAACGAACGGAAGTTAAAGCGGCAAATAAAAACGAAACAATCGGCAATAAAAGTGAAAACACCAATAAAGAAGAAAGAGGGAAATTATTCGACGGGTCCTTTGTATTCAGTTGGTGTCTGCCACCACTCATTCATTCAATACCACCAACATCCAGTGTAAACTAAAGAAAGACGAATCTACACATAAACACGGGCGCGATTGTATGTGTATCCGGGTATCAGTGTCTGTGTCGTTCGTTCGGTCGTTCATTCGCTCGTATTGGCGTTCTTGTGTTGTTCCTTGTTTTGTAGAAATCTATGTTAGTGGGTTTTTAAAACATTGTTCAGTGTAACGCAGCCAAAGAGAGTCTGTGTCAGAGTGTGTTTTGAAAAATAAAAACCAACAGCAACAACAAAAAATAAAAATATTTCACTTTCAGTTGGCTGCTGTCGTTTGTCGGTAAGAGATTGTGTTCGTTTTTACATATTAAGGTCCTTTTTTTGAATTGTGTGTGTTTGTGTGTGTGTTTGAAAGTCTTTGGCCGTGCGTGTGTATTTATGAGCCTTTAAAGTAATAAATTATACCAACCAACCAAGAAAAAAAGTGAATCGAAATAAAAGAAAAATGTCATCAAGAGAAGAATCTAAAGAAAGAAAAAAATTGTCATACGACTCCAGAGAAGTGCATGCATATCTGATATCTTGATGAATTCCGATAGTAAATAAAACACCAACAACGATAGCCCAATGGTCATAAAGCTTTTACAGGAAACAAAACCAAACGAATGTTGTATATCATGCCAATGGCTGGGTACGGCGGCAAGCCAAGTTGAATGATCTATTAAATGCCAAGGAAATTGTGGCTGTGTGAAATGTGTTCCAACAAAAAATCATAAAATAAAGTGAAATCGTGTTTTTAAGCGCCATTATTTTTTATCACAGTGAATGAGGCAAAAACCTATTTTAGTGTTTGTGTTATCGATAATCCCGCCCATATTCGCTACAAAGGAAGGCAAACAATACTAAATAGCGAACAAAAAATATATAAGGAAAATTAAAAACAAAAAGGCCTTACCGTTCGCATATTTTTCTTCTCTTTTAGTGTGAATGAAAAGTCTGGGGAAAACAAACACTTGTTGTAAATACACATATAGACTACACAAGGCATTGTAATATAGCTGCTACCACAAGCCCATAATAAAAAGTTAACTTTTTGCCTTACGAATCTTAGAATATTTAGGTTGAATTATTTTAAATAGATTTTTTTAAGATATTATTAGTATGTCAAAACGCATTCAATTGATGCGCATAAGCAAGACAAAATTTATTTAATTCAACAAATTTAACTGGTGAATAAAATATAAAGAGCTTCAACAATTTAAGTCTATAAAAGGCGCGGATATTTAAATAATATTATTTCCATAATCATTGTAAGACGTGGATTAAAAAAATGTTTTTCCAGAGTCTAGACATTAAAAAACTATTTTTTTTTATCGCATTTTTAAAAATACTCTTTCAAAGTCTAGACATTTCAATAATGTTGTTTTAAAGTCTAGAATTTTAAGTAAATTTTTCAGTGTTTAAGCTTTTAAATAATATTTTTAAGGGTCCAGTTTTTTAAAGAATATAATTTTGAATGTCCACATGACTTTTATATGCGAGGATATTTTGTAAATTTACAATTCCATAAAGTCGCCGATATTTTAAATAATTTCTTCAAATTATTTATCAGGCGTGTAAACAAAGCCTATATGACGCTTGGATATATTAAAGAGTACTGTTTCAAGGCCAATAACAGTCCTGGATTACTAAAAGAACATATCATACCTGAATTTTTAAACAATGTATTTTCAAAGCCTATATATCGCGAAGGATTTTTATGACCCATACAAGGTGTGGATTTTTTAAAGAGAATTTTTTCCAAGACCCATACTAGTCGCGAATTTTTTAAAGACTATTTTTTCAAGACCCATACAGGGCGTGGATTTTTTCAAGACCCATACGAGGCGTGGATTTTTTAAAGACAACATTTTTTTAAGATGCAACGCGTGGATTTTTTAAAGACAAATTTTTTTCAAGATGCATTCCGTGGATTTTTTTAAAGACACCTAAATAAGATCCCAATAAAAAAATAACTAAAAAAGCTTAACCCATTCGAAAGCTATAACGGATTTACTATGATTGTTTTAGATAGATTATCATTTAAGCATGGATTTAAGTAAATATTATTTTAATGTATATATAAATTTGAGTTCCTACATCTAGATCAGATCCGTATAGACTAATTTAAAACAAAAAACTTCACGATAGTCCATTTTTTTAATAAGTTACAGAGCTATCTTTGGATGGGTACAAATGTACCACGGTTATTGATCTACGTAGGTAATAACTTTAAAAAAATTAAAAAATTATATATATGGAAAATATTTATAATTTTTTTCTTCGATTATGTGTGAAAATACCTCAAGAATGATTCCTCAAAATTTGATCCAAATATCTCCATTATTAAAAAATGTACAGCATTTTTATTCAAAAAAAGGTACAAATGTACCCGGTTATTGACCGTAGGGTTAAAGACAAATTATTTTCAAGATGCAACGCGTGGATCTTTTTAAAGACAAATTATTTTCAAGATGCAACGCGTGGATTTTTAACGAATATTTTTGCAAAACCTTATTTGCATAAGACCTATACACGGGGTGGAGTTTTTAAAGAATATTTTTTCAAGGCCTATGTGTGGCGTGATTTTTTAAACAATATTTTTCAAGGCCCATATAAGGCGTGGATTTTTGAAAGAAAGGACTATTTGAGGCGTGGATTGTTAAAAGAAAGGACTATTTGAGACGTGGATTTTTTAAAGAAAAGACTTTTGAGATTTGGATTTTTTAAAGGAAGAACTTTTTGAGGCGTGGATTTTTAAAAGAAAGGACTATTTGAGGCGTGGATTTTTGAAAGAAAGGTCTATTTAAGGCGTGGATTTTTGAAAGTAAGGACTATTCGAGGCGTGGGCTTTTGAAAGAAAGGACTATTAAAGGCGTGGGCTTTTGAAAGAAAGGACTTTTTTTAAACACAAATTATTTTCAAGATGCAACGCGTGGATCTTTTTAAAGACAAATTATTTTCAAGATGCAACGCGTGGATCTTTTTAAAGACAAATTATTTTCAAGATGCAACGCGTGGATTTTTAACGTATATTTTTGCAAAACCTTATTTTCATAAGGCCTATTCACGGGGTGGAGTTTTTAAAGAATATTTTTTCAAGGCCTATGTGTGGCGTGATTTTTTAAAGAATATTTTTTCAAGGCCCATATAATGCGTGGATTTTTGAAAGAAAGGACTATTTGAGGCGTGGATTTTTAAAAGAAATGACTATTTGAGACGTGGATTTTTTAAAGAAAAGACTATTTGAGATTTGGATTTTTGAAAGTAAGGACTATTCGAGGCGTGGGCTTTTGAAAGAAAGGACTATTGAAGGCGTGGATTTTTGAAAGAAAGGACTATTCTTCACAGACTAGGAATATTTCTTTAAGGACTATTTAAGGCGTGGATTTGTTAAAAAAATATTTTTTCAAGATCCAGGAAAGGATTTTAAAAGAACATTTTACTCAGACACATGAGAAGATTTAAAAAGAATATTATTTCAAGACCTATACCATACGAGGATTTTTAAACAATTCTCGATTTTAATTTGTGTAATTGCTTTGTTGTTGTTTTTTGTAATTAAATAGAAGTACTTGTTTTTATGGCGGGCATGATAACTCCTCACTGGAACATCGGAATCCGGTAATTCCAACGGTGATAGAAAGAGTACATGTCTGTCTCTCGTATGATTATTGACTTCGCTCTAAAGTTAACAAAATTGCGGAACTTTGAAAAAATATTTTTTTGAAAATCGCCGATTTTTGATCAAAAACCAAGTTAAAAAATAAGGAAGATCTTCACCGATTGGCTTTATCCTAGTTCATACGATAGCTATACACTCACAGAGAAAGGTGTACAAATTTGAAATCGATTGGGTTATTAGTTTTTGAGTTATCGTGCCCGCCATTCTCAAAAGAGAAAGACGCATTTAAAGTTTGAGAAGCCCTTTAGCCGTCACTTGATGCTGACACAATAAATCGGGTATATCTACAACAATTCTTGAGATTTTCATTTTTGTAGGGACATTCTTGAATTAGTGTAGATTCGAATTAAATCAAAAAAAAAAAAAAAAAAAAAATTGACCCCGAGAATGGGGGGATCCCCTTAAATGAGAAGTTTTCATGATGGTTTTAAAGGCCTTAATTTTTTTTCGTTAAAAACCAGGCGTTAATTTTTTATAGAATATTTTTTCAACACCTACTCCCGCTTGGATTTTTAAAGACTATTTTTGTATAATTTAATAAGTAATATTATTTCAAAACCTTTATCTGGAGTAGATTTTGTGAAAAATTATTTTTAAGACCTATATGAGAAGTGTTTTTATACCCTTTACCACACTGTGGTACGGGGTATTATTTCTTTGCCCATATGTGTTTAACAGGCAAAAGGAAACGAAATTGTACACAAAGTACAGGTCGCATTTATGATCCTCCTATATATAATTTCGTCCGATTTTATATAAATGGTGCGCCAACCATCCCAGGTTTGTCTGATTGAGACGAAATTTTACATATCGTATTGTATGGAATAGAGAATAGCGTGTATTAAAATTTGTATATATTGTTTCAGATTTACTAAATACTCAAAGTTTGACCGATTGCCATGACATCTTTCACAGAGTAGCAAATTGAGCCTAAAATTAACCGTTTTAAGTTTAAATCGGTTTAGATTTATATATAGCTCTTATATGTACTTTTGATATAGCTCTTATATAGATCTGATCAATTGATACAAACATCCAAGACTATTCTAAAGCAATATGTACCACATGTGATAAAAATCGGTTCACATTTATACAATTAAGTTATCTTACTCACATTTGTACTTAAAAATATTTCTTCATATTGGCGCAAAGTTATAGAAAATTGCTACAGTACAATGAATGAGTACGGAGATAATAAGCAAAGCTGATTTTTCACATCTCTGTAAAACTTACATACATATGCGCAATATCTTATTATTGAATGTGATGATGTTATGTTTTCTTGAAATCGGTCCAGATTTATATATAGCTCTCAGAATTTATTACACGAGTTCAAAGAAAGCAGATATACATCGGAATGACACATGTAAGTCTGTATTGACTAAAATCGGTTCATATATATGTATAGAGCACATAATTAATGTCGCCTGATTTCATGGCGATGGTCCTCCAAAGATAATATGTCTGTCCTATCTAAGGTATATATTTAACCCATTTGAGGCGTAGATTTTTATAATAAAGTACATTCAAGGACTTCTTAAAAGAATATTTTTTTTTTAACTTCTAGTTGAGGCTGGGTTATTTTTTAAATAATATTTTTTAGAGACGGGGATATATAGGAACATATCTGCCGGTTCGATGTTGGCTATGTTTTTTTATTGTTTCTAGAAAAATGAAATAGCGGACCTTACAAAACTTTGGCGATATGTATTTTTTTATAATAAAACATAACAAATTTAGTAAGCTTCTTCTAGTGTCAATGCGGTTGATTACATTAAATTTCGACTAAACAAATGTATCAAATTTAGTGTAAAACAAATGACTCGATTCATAATTACACGATTGAAAGTAGAATATATAGAAACTGTTCATTTTTTAAATATATTAATATTAAATGAGAAATTAATATGTGAAAATATATATAGAAACATTTCTCTTAGATCGGAAAATAAGAAATCTGATATAAACGGTGTCTGTGTTTTTCAAACAAAAATTGCAAACAATGCCACAAAAATAAATAAATAAAATAGAAATGAACGAAGACGACGAAAACAGGAAATAACAAATATATCCCAACAAGATTTATGTCGACTACAGCATTTTTATGATCCCCATAATGACAAACAGGATTATGTTTTTTGGGTGGACACATTTATTATTGTCACACATCCAAATGGCTGTAGGTTAGAAATACGGGTGGGAGGGCAACGGCACTCCTCAAAAAACACAAGAAATCTAAACATGATTTTGTGTCTGTGAGCTAGCCAAATAATCATTAGACTACACAATAATAAATATGGGTGTATATATGTGTGTGTGCGTCTGTTTGTGTTAGTCAAAGTTTGTCTTCCATCAATTTATTTTATTTCTTCAAATAAATTGGTAAAGTTTATTTTTTGGGGTGTTTTGTAATTTGATATTGATATTTATTTATAGGTTTTTATATTATATACGATTAAAAGCACATCTTCACGTAGAGTTCAGAGTTCATATGAACTTAAATAAAGGCTACAAATACGATAATGATTGCAAATATAACAAATAAAATATGTGATTTCGATGGGAAGAAACAAAAAATGATGAAGTTTAGAAGTTGGGCGAGTCGGAAGTCTTATCTAAATCAAACCCGATTTCAACAAAACTTTATACTCATCATTCGAGTACAATTTCGGTACGCTGTGAAGTGTATCGACTATATGATACCCTTCACCACGTTGGGTATATCCAACGATTGAGTCCTAACAGACGTCAAATTTTTAAAGGACCAGGGACAAAATTATGTAAATCAATTTAGATCTTAACCGATTTCAACTAAACTTGTCACACATTATGTTACAGTAACTTCAGTACGAACGCCTCAACCCATTTATTTATAGTTCTTATGGGTGCATATTAACTCACTATTTCAATGGATGATGCAAATAGTTATCCAAGGTAACACCACGGGGAGGTCAGTGCCCACAATTGAGATGAAAGAGGGACCAAGATAAGTCTGGGCTTCGCTATTTTAAAGTCAATCAGAACCGTTGCTTGGTATCCATCATCCCCTACGTCACCCCATGTTTTCCTAATGCTTTTCAACCTAATTGGCTGTAGCTCGATATTTTGGATTCTAATAGGCTAATTCGGTATCTTGAGGATTTTTATCACGTTCCCGTCGTAATCGATGTAAAGAAACAATTTCGGAATTTTATGCGGCTCAACTCTACTTTAGTAAAAACGATCAGATGTTTCTGAAATTTTAGGTATTTTTACCCTAATTATGGTGATATCTTTTTTCTTGGGTGACGTACCCGGTTATTGGACCCTGAAGTTCGGCTACCGGTACCCGGTTATACCCGGTTCTACGGATCCGGTTAATATAAAATGGGTATCATTTTAAAGCTTAAAACATACCTTTCCATTGAGTGGTGAGATGACACCGGCAACGCGACAGAATCTACTTTTAAATAGAATACTTATTTAATATTCAATTTGATTTCTAAAATTGATCGGCATACACCTCAAATCGACTATGTGAACATATCCTCAGACGTTGCTATGAATCTAACCTGCTTCATACTGCATTACCCTTATCCTTACCTCCTGTTTCACAGTGTGGCGAGAATATAAAAAAGAGCACAATTATAATTGCTTCCTTTTTTACTACTACTTTTTAGTGATTCAGAATTTTCACAGTTTTTCCTTCTTTTCCTTTCTGTGCTAAAAATTACTACATTTTCTTTAATGCTCGTGATGGAAAGAACGCAAACACAAACACATATGCAATGTGTGCTTGTCCATTTATATGAACAATAGTGCGGGTCAAATTTTTTGTCGATTAAATCCAGCCCCATGAATGATTTTATGGACAATTCTAAGCAACTTTGGTGAAGGAACCATAGGTCTATATCGATTTTCAAGTCTACCACTTTTCGAAAATTAATGGTGATAGGTAAAAATAAAGATCAGAAATGAATTTCTCGACACAAACCGCCCTAATAGACAATCATGTGGCGAACTATTTATATGGTTGGATTGTATGATTTTGCTGATATACTTTGGAACAGGACGTTCTAATAGGAGTTCTGCCACATCATTCGTCAACATTATTTTTTTATACATATAAAGCGTAATAAGTTTTCAAAAATTTAATTTTTATATGATTACAAGATAATTAATAATATATATATATAATGTTAGTGTAGAGTACCCCATTACCAGTCATACCTACTGTAGGCGTTTTAATTTGATTTCTTTCTTATCACAAAAAAATAATCGTTTAGTTTTTTGCGAATGAGAATTTTTTTACCCGCTAGTACTGATGGTATTTTTTGTGTGCATTTTTGTTTTTCCCTTTGCAAATTACTTTATGTCGTAAAACAGCCAGATTAAGGCAACCTTTGTAAATAAAAACAAAGTCAGATATTTCTAGTTATGTAGTGTGTCTGTATGTGTTTAACACCATTACTTTGACTTTAAAACTGTTTGCCACGCAAATAACTTCTATGTGCAAAATTACATATGACTTTGTGTGCGTGTCAGTATGTTTTGGTTTAAAAGCTTGGCCTACAATTATCTTTACTCGGTCTAAATTAAGACATGTAAAATCATGGCGTGTGCAACAACAACGATGGCGTTTTTAGATACTAGAAGGAATGTGTACATATAATATTTAAGTGTGTATATGCGACATAATATCGATAAGTTGATTTATAATGTATGTATTTTATTCTATATTCTATATAGTGTTGGCATAAATAAGAAAAAGAAAAAAATATATAGAAAAAGTGTAAAACAAAGTGAATCAAAGTAATTGTTTGATAATAGAGTTCAGAGAAAATTTTCCGAAAATATTGTCCATCAAAGTAAAAGTCCGTTTTGTGAAAATTAATTCGACAAAAGTCTCCGGAGAAAAATAACAAGAAAGCAGCAACTATGGTAAGTGTATACAAATTTATTTACGGTTTTAAGATTTATGTCTAGTTATTTAAAATGTTTGTTTTTTAAAGTACAGGTCGCACTTATCATCCGATTTTGATGAAATTTGGCACATGTCACTTATTTGGCCTAACAACGAACCCTATTTAAATTTTAGATAATCGGTCCAGATTTAGATATAGCTCCCATATACAATTTAACCGATTTATTGTAAATGGTCCCTATATATCTTTCGATTTGCACGAAATTTGGTATAGCCTACTGAATTAGGTTTAGAATGATGTGTGCTAAGTTTCGTGAAAATCGGTTCAGATGTAAATATAGCTCCCATTTATAGTTTCTCCTGATTTAAGTTAAATAGTGTACCAACGTCCCCATATATTCGATTTTCACGAAATTTGGCAAATCATAAAAATCGGTTCAGATTTAGATATAGCTCTCATATATAGTTTCGCCCGATTTTAGGTAAATGGTGCACCAAAGTCCCTTGAAATATTTTGATTTGCACGAATTTTGGCATAGCTTACTGAATTAACTCTAGAACGATGTTTGAAAAGTTTTGTGAAAATCGGTTCAGATTGAGATATAGCTCCCATATATATTTTCATCCGATTTAAGGTAAATGGTGCACCAAAGACCATATATATCTTTCGATTTGCACGAAATTTGGCTCAGGGTAATAAATAAGGTCTAGACTGATGTGTGTTAAGTTTCGTGAAAATCGGTTGAGATTTAGATATAGCTCCCATATATATTTTCGTCCGATTTAAAATAAATGGTGCACCAAAGTCCCTTCATATCTTTCGATTTGCACGAAATTTTGCACAGCATAATGAATTAGGTCTAGAATGATGTGTGTTTAGTTTCTGGATCAGATTTAGACATAGCTTCTATATCTGACCAAATGAAAAATTTAGTATCGGTTGCAGAACGACATATTTATTTATCCAATTTCATTTTTCTGGTCCTTTAAAAATGCGACGTCTGTTAGGATTCATTTATAGTACAATAAAATTACTAATAAGTATCCGATTGAGACTGAAACTTGTACAGCGTACCAAATTGAGTCTAGAGTGACGTGTGTTAAGTTTTGTTGAAATCGGTTCAGATTTCCACATAGCTTCCACATGCACTAAATACATAAAATATGTCTCCGATAGCGATAGAATTTTGCATAGCGTACCTTGTGGAGTATAACTCTCATACATACTTTTTTCGATTTCATACAAATAATAAGCCTAAGATCCTAAGCCTGTTTGAATAGAATTAATTTTAAGAGATGGATTCAAACATCTATATTGCTCACATATTACATTTCAAGCTTCCAGCAGCATATTAAAATGGCATTTGTTATACTTGGTTTAAATCGGTACATATAACGATCTTAAGAGCCTTTATTGTATGTACCCAAAGTGGGGAGCGGATATAGTCGCTCCCGCCCGACTCCTGCAACATGGGCCAATAATGATCATTGTATCCAATGATTACCCAAAGAGTAAAATTACAGCCGATTTTGGTTAAAATACGTGGCAGAACTTCTCAAAATATATATCTTCGGGATGTACAGTTATAGTGAGGCAACCCTACAAAGTGGACTAATATTGATAATTTTAGCAGGAAGATTTTCCACCCAGTGGGAAACTGAAATACCTAATTATAGCTGATTAGTAAAAAATTAAGAAAAACCTTGAAATACCGAATTTTGGGGTAGCGCTACATGGGGGCTACAGTACAAATTGGACCGATATATGTCATTTTCAATGCAAATATCCCTGAATTTCTATCTTCAATATTGCGAGCTTAATTTTTTACATTTTCCAACCAATTCCAATTTCAACAATACCCAATAACGCCATTCAAAATTTCGTGTTAATCGGACAAATATTAGGAGTTTGGTGCACCATTTGTATAAAATCGGACGAAAATATATATGGAGCTATATCTAAATCTGAACGCGTCTTCACGAAACTTAGCACACATCAATCTTGACTCAATTCAAGACGCTATGCCAAATTTCGTGGAAATCGAAAAATATATTCGTACTTTGGTGCACCATTTACATTAAATCGGACGAAAATATATAGGGGAGCTATATGTAAATCTGAACCGATTTTCACGAAACTTAGCACACATCATTCTATGCCTAACTCAGTACGTTGTGCTAAATTTCGTGCAAATCGAAAGATATTTAGGGAGTTTGGTGCACCATTTACCTTCAATCGGACGAAAATATATATGGGAGCTATATCTAAATCTGAACCGATTTTTCGCAATTTCAATAGGGTTCACCAAATAAATGAGTTTTGCCAAATTTAATCCAATTCGAATCATAAATGCGACCTGTATTTTGTTTACAATTTAACATGGATGGACAGGCGATCGGTCGGACAATCATAAATCGATTTAGAAAGTGATTCTATGCATATTCTCAAAAGGAACCATATGTCTATATCCGTCCGTCTGAATTTCTTTAATTAGATTGCTGTTTTTGACGTTAGATTTAAACGAACAATAATCAAACAAAAAGTCAATTCGGGTTCTTGGTGAATAAACATGTCCAGAAAAAATTCAATATTTTTTTACGTTTTTACATAACCTTACTTACTTACTTAGCTGGCTTGTTACAGAGCGGTTGTTCAATAAGCCGAGCTTAAAAAAGATTTCCAAGCGCGTCGGTCTTGTGCGCAAGTCCACCAATTTGGAAGACCACGTTCCAAGATGTTGTTTTCTACTTGGTATTTCCATCTAATTCGTGGCCTTGCCCTTCTACGGGAACCATCAGTAGACTCATTATACCCTACACAACTATGTTGTCAGGGTATTATAGCTTTGTGCAGCCCCAAAAGTTTGTAACGCCGCGAAATATTGGTCCTAGACCTACTTTTAAGTATACCGATCGTCATATCTCGACTAGCTGAGTCGATCTAGACATGTGTGTCCGTCCGTCCGTCTGTCCATTATAATTTGTAAACACGATACAGGCCAGAGTTATGGATCAGATAATATTTTTCGAATGAAGTGGACCGAAAACTTAATTATTTGTACTTTTCGAGTCGAAATCCGAACATCACAACACAACCCACGGTGAAGGGAATCTGGACAAGTAATTAGAGGTGCTGTACTGATTATTAGTAACATTTTCTGATCTCTAGCCAGTCAAAAGTGTGAAAATATCTTGGAATATTGCCCAATCTCAGAATATAGAACCACAGAAAGTTGGATGTTCATGGAAGTTGTGTAGGGTATCGTATCGTATACTGCTCCGCTCACTGGTTTTTATATGCCTTTTGAGCTGGGGCATTTTCATTCATCCGCACAACATACGACTGACTATGTCGATGTCCGCGTATAAATTCTAAGGCTCATGGTTTATTCGACGCCGATATTCACCGTCGACGCAGATCGGCCCGTAGATCTTTCGGAGAATTTTTCTCTCAAACACCCTAAGAGCTGCCTCATCTGCTTGCGCAAGTACCGATGCTTCTGATCCATATAATAGCACGGGTAGTATCACCGTCTTGTAAAGTGTGAGTTTGGTCTGGCGGGAGGTGACCTTGTTTCTAAACTGTTTACTTTGACCATAGTAGCATCTGTTGGCCATCACAATCCTTGTCCAAATTTCAAAACTGATGTCATTTGTTTTATTTATGGCGGTACCAAGGTATATAAAATCTTTAACTACCTCGAAGCTGTAGTTCTCAAGTTCCACAGTTGGTCCGGACTATCAGCTTGGCCTTCTCGCCGTTTACTGCCAGACCCACTTTGGCAGACTCCTTTTCAATTTGTTCAAAGGTGGCTGTTACCGCTCGCAATGTTCGACCCATTATATCAATGTCATCGGCGTAGGCGAGTAACATGTGTTGTTTGGTGTACAGAGGGCCATTTCTGTTCACCTTTGCGTCTCGTATGACCTTTTCCAGTAGGATGTTAAAAAGATCACACGACAAACTGTCACCCTGTCTGAATCCTCGTTCGGTATAGAAGGGCTCCGATAGGTCCTTTCCTACTTTAACTGCTGACCTTGTGCCACTTAAAGCAATCCTGCATAGCCGTATTAATTTTGCAGGAATGCCGAACGCAGACATGGCTTTAAACACCTCTGATCGAATAGGGCTGTCGAATGCGGCTTTATAGTCGACAAATAGGTGGTATGTGTCGATGTGTTTTTCGTGGGTCTTTTCCAGGATTTGGCGCAGAGTAAAAATCTGGTCAATGGTGGATTTGCCAGGTCTGAAGCCGCATTGGTATGGTCCGATGATATCATTGACCATTGGCTTCAATCGTTCACATAGCACACTGGAGAGCACTTTATATGCGATGGGAAGGAGACTTATTCCTCAGGATGCTGAGGTTCCAATCACTGGGCATGCATTCATCTAGCCATAACCCTCTACTACAAATGTCCCACTTAATTTCCTGTGTATTGAAGCTCCTAGTCCAGTTGAAGTGGAAAAAGTTTGAACCTGCCGAACTTAACGATGTTTTAACTTTATATTGTGTATTGGTCGATCATCAAACTTCATCATCTTCCATTGTCTTTTATCATAATTTTCTTAACGGTTCATCAAAAGAAATTAATCTTAAATATTACATTTCAGAAAATTGATTTGTTTTGTCTTACATTTCCATTTCCAAAAGACTACAACAAGAACAACAAAAACAAACAAATTAATTAATCCATCCTTCATGTCTTTATTAATGTCCTCCGAAAACACCAACAAGCAAATGTGTTGGAAGACAATTTTCATGTCTCACCCAAAAATAGAGATTTTTGTCGAGAATTTTAATTACTGAACATTAACCATGACAAGTAGATCAACTGACACAGATATATCATTAATCAAGTCTCATCTATCTTGGATTCTTTTTGTAATGATTTTTCTTTTCTTATCAAATTCTTGTTCTTGTTGTTATTGTTTGTTAATTTAATGTGTATTACGCCTTCTTCTTTGCTTCTTCTCATTACAGTATGGATTTGTTAATTACGCTTTGGAGCTATTGGTGCTTAAACACTTTGGCGAAGAGATATGGGAGAAAATAAAGTAAGTTTGAGTGTTTGTCTCGTTGCTTTTGTTTTTTGTTTTAAATAATAAATGAATCGAAATAATTTAATGATAAGTAAATGAGAGTAAAGAAATGTGAATACAGTGGAATCTATGACAAAGAAAATAATTGAAGTATATGAAAAGAAAAATAAAAAAAATAAATAATATTAAAATTCTGATATTGCAATTTTGTCAAGAACTGCTACACTGTATGCCTTTTTTATACTTCACTTAATTAAAGTGAATACATTTAACTCAATGTCTCTATGTTATTTGATACTGATGTTAATCTTTTCCCAGAAAAGAATGAAAAAATAAGGAAACAACATCCTGATTATAATTTTTTGTCAAAGATATGTACAAAAAAAGATCAAATTTCAAAGGAAAAAATTCAGTACCAGAATATGACAATATTTAATCGATTCGGGGAAGTGTTTTGCGTTCAAAAATACAAGAAAATACCCAAATATTCTACAAAAGGAAACACATGGCGGAATAGATAAATGCTCTTAAATTATCGGTTTGGAATATAAAAAATATATATGGAGTGGAGTTACATGGAGCTGTTACATGTTATTTGGAGCCCGGAATTACGTCGTTAATAGGGAAACTCGACTTGAGTTCAAATACATAGAGACCGAAATGATACCAAGCGTGCACTACAAAAATGAAAAATGGCAACCCACAGCTCAGATTAGACTAAATTGTGGGATCTATAAAGGTTAATATTTAACGGTATAACTTATTTAATAAAGGGCGACTGTAAAAGCTAGAGGAAGTTTTTCAAAAAGGAACCAATAAGGTGTGTAGGTGTGTAGGTGTATACAACAGTTTAGAGGACCATTACATGGCATATACTGGAGCGATATAGTTGTGCTGTGCAATATTTTGTCTTATTCGCATGTACCATTTTGTCCAAATCGGACTAAAATATATACGGGAGCAATATCTAAATCTGAACAAATTTTCTCTAATTTCTCCTTGGTCCAAATGAGTGAACTGAGGAAAATTCCATCCAATTCAGATCATATATGTACCTGTAATTTGTTCAGAAAAATACATGCTGGGATGGACGTACGGATGGACATGCATAAATCGTCCCAGAAACATATGCACAAAGACATTATACCCTGTACCATTATTTGGAGAATACCCAAAAAACCAGTAAGGATCAAAAGTCTGGCGGAGTCGACTATATGAACCCTTCACCAATTTGGGTACATACAAGAAATGATAATGTGTATAATATCGTGTAGATAGAAGAGACAATGTCGGATTCTTATGTGATTGTATAATGTGTAGGCAGAAAGGTGTCTCAATATCGTTGTATGGTCAACTTTCATATAGAAAGAGCCTTCTGGTCATCACTCTTCACAGACGTTTTTTGGGTCTTCCATGAGGCTTATTTTGAAGTGAAAAATCGCCAATCCGATTTTTTTCGAACCAAACAACAAAACTTCATAGACATCAAAATGGACTTAGTTCAGTACGCTGAGCAAAATTTTCTCTCAAGCGAGCAAATATTTTGAGTTTAGTGCACCATTTACCGGATGAAACTATATATGGGAGATATATCTAAATCTGAACCGATTTTCTCCAATTGCAATAAGGTTCGTCCTTGCGTCAAATAAGTGACTTGTGCAATTTCATCCAAATCGGACTATAAATGCGACCTGTACCTTGTTTACAATTTAACATCTACAAACGGACGGACGGACCGACATTCATAAATCGACTCAGAAAATGATTCAATGCATATTCCCAAAAGGAACCATGGGTCTATCTCGGTTTCTTTCGTCTGTTACAAACATATGCACACTGTAGCATAGTGTGGTGAAGGGTATGGGTCATTAGATCCATTGCTATATTTTCCTTCAAAAGTCCAATGAATTGTTTATTGGACTTTTGAAACAATTTTTTATAGAAATAAAATATTGGACAATTTTTTCTATAGGATAAATAATTGTACCCTTTGGGACGATGATTTCTATTGGAAAAATCATTGGGTCTTTTCAGACAATCTTTTCTATTGAAACATATTCATAGGACCATTTGGGATAATTTATTTCTATCGAAAATTTTCCATTGGACCGTTTGGGACCATTTTTTTTTTAAAGAAAAATATTATTAGACCATTTTGGACAATTTTTCCTATAGAACCTTAGATGCATTTCATTGGAACGTTAGAGGCAATTTTTCCCCAATAAAAAACAATGGATAATTTTTTTCTATAGAAAAAAATGGATTGCACTCTTTTGAACACCGTATAATACCCTACACAACTGAGCTCCAATGGAGATCTATATACCTTTTCAATATTTAACTATATTTGTACCCTCCTGACCGAGTAGAGGTCAATAGATCATTTTTCTTATCCCAGCATCTTTTCCAAATCATTTTTTCCTGTTATTTTTCACACAAAAATCGTGGTCCATTTGACCCGCTTAAAATTGAAAAGTCATCATGAAAACAGCCGTCAGACACCCTCCTCCGAGCAAAATGTACCTTGTTGGTCAACTTCTTCTTTTAAGGGGACCCCCCATTCACGGGGTCAACATTTTTGTTGATTTAATTCCAATCTACACTGATTAAAGAATGTCTCTACAAAATTTCAAGTGAAAATCTCAAGAACTTTTGAAGATATAGCCGATTTATTGTGTCAGCATGAAATTTATTGTGTCAGCTGAAGGGCTTCTCAAACTTTAAACGCGTTTTTCTCTAAACATTTTTTTGCGAATGGCGGGCACGATAACTCAAAAACTAATAATCCAATCGGTTCCAAATTTTGCAACGTTTCTCTGGGAGTGTATAGCTCTTGTATGAACTAGGATAAAGCCAATCGGTGAAGATCTTCCTTATTTTTTAACTTGGTTTTTGGTAAAAAATCGGCGATTTTCCAAAAATATTTTTTTAAAGGTCCACCATTTTGTTAATTTTAGAGCGAAGTCAATAATTCTAGTTCATACGAGAGCCAGACATGTAATCTTTCTAACACCGTTGGAATTTTCGGATTCCGATGTTCCAGTGAGGAGTTACCATGCCCGCCATCAAAAATAAGGACTTTTCTTTAATTACAAAAAAACAACAACAAACAATAACAAAAATTTTTTGTAAATTATTTTTCTTCTCTTTTAAATCTTCAATTATATATGTGTAAAGTCACAAACCTTAACAAGCATTGGTATTGATTTACCAGCCCATTGAAAATCTTGAAAAATTAAAATCGAGAATGGGGGGGGGGGTTCCCTTAAGGGGCCCCCATAGTTCGAACCTACACTAATTCAAGATTATCCTTTAAATTTGCAATTGAAAATCTCTACAACTCTTCACGATAAAGCCGATTTATTGTGTAAAATTCAAGCGCCGTCAAGATTGCTTTTCAAACGATTTTTCTCGAAAGATTGTTTTTAGGAATGGTGGACATGATAACTCCAAAGCCAATAATGCAATCGAAATTTTAACACGTTATTCAACAGATACGTAGCTAGAATACACTTTCTAACATGTGGTTCGTGGTCGAAAATAGAGGATTTCTCCGAAAATCTACTTCATATGTCCGCTATTCTGTTAATTCTTGTGCGAAGTTAATAATCCTAGTTCATACCAGAGTCAGACATGTACTCTTTCGAATGCCTTTGGATTTTTTGGAATCGGATGTCCCATTGTTCAAATGTCAGCTCTCTTAATTCGGTTACTAATATGAAGTTAATTTTTTTTGTAGAACTTTTCTTGCATTTTCCCTAAGATTTCTCTAAGCCAACATCTCGTCTATTCCTTGTTTATTTTCTATACCACCGTACAACAACCGACATCACTTCACAACACAAGATGTGGTGACAACAAGTAAACACGAAAAAAAAAATATATATATATATATAAACACACAAACAAACACAAGATAAATGTATTTGTATAAGTAGCGTGTCATTATAGCAGCGTGTGAGTGTCTTCGCCTTGGCGTACTTTTTATACCCTACACAACTATGTTGTCAGGGTATTATAGCTTTGTGCAGCCCCAAATGTTTGTAACGCCGCGAAATATTGGTCCTAGACCCACCTTTAAGTATACCGATCGTCATATCTCGACTAGCTGAGTCGATCTAGACATGTGTGTCCGTCCGTCCGTCCGTCCGTCCGTCCGTCCGTCCGTCTGTCCATTATAATTTGTAAACACGATACAGGCCACAGTTATGGACCAATCTTCACGAAATTTTGCATGTAGGATGGGTTCTGGCCAATGAAGACCCCTATTGTTTTTGGAAAAGATCGGTTAATATTTAGGAGATGAAATGGACCAAATACTAAATTTTTGTCAATTTTTCTGGTCGCTCCAGAGGCCGCAATTATGGCCCAAACACCGCGAATTTTTGCATGGAGAAGGGGATCGGGTCAGAGAATAAGCATGCATGTTTTGATAAAGATGGGTCAATATTTAGCGGGTCAAATGGACCCTGACTTTTGTGTGAAAAATGACAAAATTTGTATTCTATGGCATACATATTTACTCCTGGAGGATGTAGACCCCAGGAGTTGATAGCATATCCAAGAGGAGTGGTTGGCCTTTAAATTGATACCAAATATAGTGATGTATCTACTCAGATGTGGGAGTTACAGTCAAATATTTACAGGTGCTTACGTATTCAGATATTATTCAGTAACCCATTACCACATTAGAGGGAGAAATATCGCGCTGATGGCTTTGACATTTTTCATGAAGTTCCAGTTATGGTCAAGAACAACGCCTACAATTTTCGGTGATGATCAGATTAAAATTTTGGGATGAAATGGACCGAAAACATAATTTTTTGTGTGTTTTCGAGTAGAGTATAATCCGAAAATCACAACACAACCCACCGTGAAGGTAATCTGGACAAGTAATTAGAAGGACTGTACTGAATATTCGAAAAAAGTAAGGAAGAGGTGTTGTTAACCTCTAATCGGACAAGAGGGGGCAAATATCACGAAATATTACTCAGACTCGGAATAAACATCCTCAGAAAGTTAGAGTTCGTGGTAGTTGTGTAGGGTATCGCATGGTCGGCCCCGTCCGACTATACTGCTCCGCTCACTGGTTTCTATTTGACGATGAAAGCACGTGCCATATACGATATTGACAAACGGAAACGGAAGAAACACAAAAACATACTTGCATTCGCCTATAAACAAAACATGTCTGAGTGCTACTTTTAAAAGAAAATCAATACCATGATACCATGGCGTTGTCTCGACACTTTCCGTTTGTATACAATTTATTTATTCTGTTTTCTCTTTTTTGTTTTGTTGGTGTTTAAACATATCACATTCTTACTGCCTAATGAGCTTTGCTTGCAATACAATCAAGAAAATTTGGAATAATTCCATTGTTGACATCAATTAATGGAGTTGTTTTGCGATCTTTTTGCTTAAATGTAAGATCTTTTAAATAAAAATAAAAATGCGGGTCTTGAATTTAAATCAAATATGCAAAAAGTCGGTTGCATATGGAAATAAAATGTCAATTACGTGGTTAGACGCAATGACTGTCATATTTAGATTTTATACCGAAATGTTACCCGATAGGATTCAAATTATTGTACAATGTATTTTTTTAGATATTTAATATTCCCAAAGGGGGACAGCATTTTGAAAAATTTTAATTCGTAAATGGACCTAATTAAGAATCCGAATTAGATGGGATCCTTCTGCTACCACCCAACACCGCCGGTATAAAAAATTCTATATAGAAATATGTAGGAATATTATATATGTTAATTGGTTTGCACCGCCTCGAAATATTCACTTGTGACCTCATAAAGTGTATTCTTGATGAGAATACACTTCGATGTCGTTTCCATGTGTCCATTCGCCTGTCTGTTGAAATCACTATATATCTCGCAATAGACCTTCCAAATATTGCGTTTTAATATTGGAAATGAGATTTATCAGTCCAACCCCTATATAATGGGGACATTATTTCCACTAGATTGTTCGCACGTTAACATTTTGGGTTCTCACTGGGTAGAAAATCTTCCTACTAATAATTATTAATATTGATCCACTTTCTAGAATAATGTTACCTTTGGGCACTATTTTTCAACCGAATTGTTAAAATAATACAAGGGATTCTCATTAAACAAAAATCTCCCTACTAAAATCAATATTGGCACAAGTTTCCTAAATACTTGTACGCCACATTATCTGAATGCGCTCTCTATCAAATCTTCCTATTCCAACCGAAAGTTCTCGATGTGGGTTTACGTTTTGGTGTCCCTTGAATTCCGTACAAATTTAGGTTTTTGAAAGTTTTACCACATTTTCCCTCTGATATGGCTGGACTTTTATATAAAGAAAACTTGAAGACAGACACAAATACACAAAAAATTACAAATTTTGGCATAGACCTCCATATAAGTGTAACGTCCCATTATCACTATTTAAAAGGTTTTAGCCGCCCACTTGTTGTTAGTTACCATTCCGGTATATTGGATATAAAACACATTTTTGCGGAAAATTGTTTATGTAGGTCTAAGTTTTGATATAGCCCCCACATACATTTCTAACCGAATGTTCGCTTTAATTTGGCATTCATACCCTACACAACTATGTTGTAAGGGTATTATAGCTCTGTGCGGGCCCAAGAATTTGTAACACAGCGAAATATTGGTAATAGATCCGCATTTAAGTATACCGATCGAGTGCCTATCCGTTTGTCCATTGCAATTTGTAAACACGATAGAGGCCACAGTCCTCATGAATCAATCGTCACGAAAGTTTGCGTGTAGGAGCGGTTCTGGTCAAAGAAGACCACTATTTTTTTTTTTTTTTTTTTTTTTGATTATGATCGGTTAGTTTTTAGGGGATGAAATGGAACTTCGAAACTTAGTTTAGGTTCGAAGATGGGGAATATGGCTCCACTCTTCTTGTACCTCCCCCACTCCCCCACAAAATGGTCAAAATTGTGTAAAAATCTTATTCTTATCTTTACTAAGCCTAGATCAAAAAGGAAAATGGGACTCATTGGTCAACTCCTTCTGGTAACTCCCCCACAAATGGTCAACATTTTCAATATTTGTAAATCCCATATCTGGCGAATGAAATTTTCGATATGAACCAATATTTTCACAAGCCATTATCTTTACAAAGTCTAGTTCAAGTTTAAGGTACCCATAGGAGTGATCCAATAGGATCGATACCTCCCCCCTAAATTGTCAAATTTTGCAATATCAGGCAAATGGAATGTCCGATTGGAGCTAAACTTTGCATTAACTTATTATTAACCAAGCCTAGATCAAGTCCGAAGATGGGACCCAGTATTCCACTCCTTCCGGTACCTCCCTCACAAACGGTCATAATAAAATCTGTCCGTAATTCCGAAAACATCCGCAAACAATAGGCTGGGGGTATATATCTGTCGGCAACACCGACTGAAAATTTTTTATGACATACCATATTTTCTGGTCGTTCTAGAAATTACGCAATTTTACAAAGAGAAAAGGGCCGGATTATGGAATAAGCATGACTGTTATGGTGAAGATCGGTCAATATTTAGCAAATGGATTCAAATATCCGGATTCCAGAGTTATTCTTAAACTTTGCAGATGTAAAGGTATTCTTAGTATTACCATTATCATACTAGATGGCAGACCAGGTCATCATCCCGATGATGACCAGAAGATAATTTCGGTTTTCTAATACTCTAGCCGAAAATCACAAATTTGTCATGGGAAAAGCGATCTGATCAACCAATTCGAATAGCTGACTTGATAATGAACGGTCAATATTTAGCAGGTGAAATGATGCCGCAGGGGAGCTGTTGACGTCTAATCCGTCTAATAAATTGGAATCCAGATAGTGGAGGGTATAGCATTAAACTGATGATAACTCTCTCTCTCTCTCTCTCTGCGACGTCCATATTTGTTCGTTACTATTTTATTGAAGCGAAGTCTGAATACCACAGGAACTGCGACGTCCATATTTGTTCGTCACTATTTTATTGAAGCCTGACTACCAAAGGATGTGGTTTTTACACCTACAAAAATTAAAATCGATATTCGCATAAATTTCGAAAATATGTTCATTATGAAGTCCATTCGGGTTCGTCTGAAATATTTACAATAAACAGATCTTATTATGCGAAACAAGTTAATACAATGTATTAGTGGCCGAAAGATTCCGATAGTACCGGTTTTTATTAACCCAATAAACATCATCAGTTTAATCTATCTATGGAGATATTCTATAAACAAATTGGTCTTCTAAAAATAGAAGTCTTCTATAAATATAAGTACTTCCATATGTCCGCTTTCTTTGCTTTCTAATGCTTTGCGATCCAATTCTTTATAGATATTGGAGTACTTCATTGTCATCCAAAACTTATTCAGGCACATAGTCACAATTTCGAAATTCTAGCGTCAGCCTTTTCGTCTGTTCCTTGATACTAATTTATAATTCTGTGCACTCCATATTTTTCCCCGATAAAAAATAAAACAAAGCACCATTATTCATAACCGGAATATTAGGTGTTAAAATCAATTACCATAATATAAATAAAATTAATAACTACATCGAATCTATAATTAACAAATCGTAATCATTATTTTCTACACATAAATTACACTGTTGCTTGTATTTACATTGACACTGCAATGCCAGTACAACCAAACATGAATGGACATGAATGGCATATTTAGCGAACTAATTGATTGTTCGGCTTTTGTTAGCGAATTTATGTTCGATAAATTCCGAACAATAGACGAATACAAAGGCAACAGAAAAAATTGTAACACCAACAACTGAACCTACGCCTCTACGAAAAAGGTACACCACGTGAAACATTTAATCAAGTTCAAATGATAATGGCTTTATTGCGTTTTGTTATGTTGTCCAGTTATTTGGCGTAATTAACACACAAACACAGTAATTTAACAAAACACAGCACACAAACTAACACACCATCAAATAGAAAATACACATACAAGTACATGTATATGGAGAACTGTATAACCCAGTTAGAATGTGAAATTTGAACTAAGGCAATACATTATCCCCCACCCTCCCCTTTTGTTTGATGTTACCAAACCGTTGGGTGGGTTGGATGGTTGTGAAAAGCCGGTATCAAGCAATTTATCATTTACTACTAAAATTGAACAAACTTGTAATGGTGGTAGTCGTAGTGGTGATAAAAAGAAATATACACAACAGTTATACCACAAATTATAGAAAAGGATAATAACAGACAAGTTGTGCGGTCTTTGAAGTAATAAAAATCCATTAACTAATGTGGCCGGTTAGTTGGTCGCTCGGTCATGTATAATTTTGGGCTAACGTGTAAATGTGTGATATATGATATTTTATTTATTCACGCACGCACATACATACAAATATACCCTTAAAATCAATGATTTTTCGTTCTATCGATAGCCACTAATCAATTGTTTTGCAATAAATTCACAGTCTTTAGAAATGTTATTGTTTATACCCTCAGTCCTATGGCTAATAAGGGTACATTCATTCAACAATTTGCTTAATCGAAATATTGGTTTTAGACTCCATGTTTCTTTCGACCAAATTCAGACAATTTAGAGTCGATTTCTAAATGTCCCCACGTGTGTCTGCCGGTTTTATCCATCTTCTAAACTTAAATAAAATTCGGGAATATCGATCCACTCTTTCTGGTACCTCCTACACATAGTCAAAATTTTGCTAAAAATTTATTTTGTTAAATCTTGCGAAGAGACTATCCGATTGGAACCAAACTTTGCACAGCCTAATATTTATACCCTATACAACTATGTTGTCAGGGTATTATAGCTTTGTGCAGCCCCAAATGTTTGTAACGCCGCGAAATATTGGTCCTAGACCCACCTTTAAGTATACCGATCGTCATATCTCGACTAGCTGAGTCGATCTAGACATGTGTGTCCGTCCGTCCGTCCGTCCATTATAATTTGTAAGAACGATACAGGCCACAGTTATGGACCAATCTTCATGAAATTTTGCATGTAGGATGGGTTCTGGCCAAAGAAGACCCCTATTGTTTTTGGAAAATCTCGGTTAATATTTAGGGGATGAAATGGATAAAAAACATTATTTTTGTCGGTTTTTCTGGTCGCTCCAGAGGCCTCAATTATGGCCCAAACACAGCGAATTTTTGCATGGAGAAGGGTATCGGGCCAGAGAATAAGCATGCATGTCTTGAAAAAGATTGGTTAATATTTAGCGGGAAATGGAACCTGACTTTTGTGTGAAAAATTACAACATTTTTATTCTATAGCATATATATTTACTCCTGGAGGATGTAGACCCGAGAAGTTGATAGCAAATCCAGGAGGAGTGGTTAGCCTTTAAATTGATACCAAATATAGTGATGTATCTACTCAGATGTGGGAGTTACAGTCAAATATTTACAGGTGCTTATTCAGATATTATTTAGTAACCCGTTACCACATTAGAGGGGGAAATATCGCGCTGATGGCTTTGAAATTTTTCATAAAGTTCCAGTTATGGTCAAGAACAACGCCTACAATTTTCGGTGATGATCAGATAAAAATTTTGGGATGAAATGGACCGAAAACTTAATTTTTTGTGTGTTTTCGAGTCGAGTATAATCCGAAAATCACAACACAACCCACCGTGAAGGTAATCTGGACAAGTAATTAGAAGGACTGTACTGAATATTCTAAAAAGTAAGGAAGAGGTGTTGTTGACCTCTAATCGGACAAGAGGGGGCAAATATCACGAAATATTACTCAGACTCGGAATAAACATCTTCAGAAAGTTAGAGTTCGTGGTAGTGTGTAGGGTATCGTATGGTCGGCCCCGTCCGACTATACTGCTCCGCTCACTGGTTTTACACTGCTTATAAAATGTTTGACTATGGGACTATCGGTTCACTACTTCTAGAAGCTCCTCCACAAAGTGTCAAACTTATACAAACCTTCAAGCGAATTGAATAACCGATTTAATACATTTTATCAAACCTACAATTAATTCTAAGATGGGGTTTAAAGGCGAATGTTGACCGTGAATGGCGTCTAAAGGCGTTTAATGCACGATCTAGGCGGCCAACTGACCCGTCACGAACGTGAAATAAAATGTTATCCGAATTTGCCTCTCAATAAGTTCATTGCTGCAAATGCTGTGTGAAAAAATTTAGTTAATATTTAAAAACATTTTAGGGTGAATATCACGATAGTGCTCACCATTCACAGTTACGTTACGATTGTGACCCGAACAATAAGCTTTTTGCACAGAGAAAAGGGTCTGGACATACAATAAGCATGACAGTTTTGAAAAAGATCGGACAATATTTAGTGGATCAAATGGACCCAGATTTTTGTGTGAAAAAATAAAAAAATTGTATACTGGGCGTATATACTTACTCCTGAATCGGACATAACCCCGATAAGCTGATAGCATACCCAAGAGGAGTGTTCGACCTTTAAATTGATACCAATTGGGAGTTATACGTAAATATTTTAAGGTGTCTATGTGTTATGATATTGTTTACTATTTCCCCATTAGCGGAAATGTCGGAAATGTTTGGAAAATATGCCAGGGTTAGAATGTGGAACTGTTGACCTATAATCGGCCAAGAGAGTGCAAATATTTCCCTGGAAAATAGATCCGACCGGTCGGCCACCTCTGACTATAATTCTCCGCTAACTGTTTTTAGATGTATTGGTACCTTTGCAATATTCATTCCAAAATCGACAATTCTACTTATATATACCCATTGAACCAAAAATAAATTTTTCGCTGAGCACACTTTCCAAAACGCCAAAACCAAACATTCTGCGTTGTGGTAAGTCTTTCGGCTTAAATTCTAGCATCTCTTGTAATTTGAAAGGCTTCACAATCCTGCCCTTTTCTACGTTGCTGAGTAACAGGGTCTCTGTTACTCCGAACAACGAATCGACTATTGGTTGTCATCATTAACACTGACCGATACAGCTCTCGTTGTTGTTCTTCTTGTCCTTATTTTCTTGAACCGTAAATTAAATCCCACAAGACGAATTTTTTTTATCTCAAATAGTCTACAAAAATATCGCACATACAATTTTAGATAGGGTCCCCAAAGACAAGAAATCCATAACCGTTGTTTCCCCTTTTATACGAACTCAAAAACTTGATTTTAGGGGTAGAGAATGCTTTATGAGGATGAAAGTCTTTGGAGGTTATTTTAAGAACCAAGGAGGAAACATTTTTGAGTTATGGCCCAATGAATTTTTAGCTGATAACTCTAAAACTTATGATGAAAAAACATTATATCTTCATTTGCGCTTATTGTAGATTATTTTTGCATGCACCTCAAGTCATTCTGAATCTGGATGTGCTTATTTTCTTGACCTGTATATTTAATACCACAAGACGACTTTTTACCTCAAAATATTCTACAAATATATCGCTCAAAAATTTTAGATAGGGTCCCCAAAAACAAAAATTCCATAATCGCATGTTTTCATTGCTGTTTTTTCTTTAATACTCAAAAACATGATCCGTTGCGAATTTGTCCCTCTGGATTCTTAAAATATTTGCCAAGGACTTTCATCTTGACAAGGACTTTAAAACCATGAGCTTCATTTTCTGTCACAATGATGTCAGTCAATGTTTCGGCATAGCCTCCATATAAAGAACCATCACTTTTATAGGCAGATTCTGAACTCGGTGAGAAAGTTAGCATTACCAAGTGTCAGGGTATTATAGCTCTGTGCAGCCTCAAGAGTTTGTAACGCCGCGAATTATTGGTCATAGACCCACCTTTAAGTATACTAATCGGCATATCTCGACTAGCTGAGTCGATCTAGACATGTGTATCCGTGCGTCCGTCTATCCATTATAATTTGCAAACACGATACAGGCCACCGTTATGGACAACTCTTCACTAAATTTTGCATCTAGGATGGGTTCTGCCCAATGAAGACCCCTATTGTTTTTGGTAAATATCGGTTAATATTTACGGGATGAAAGGTCGCTCCAGAGGCCGCAATTATGACCCAAACTTCGCCTGTTTTGATAAAGATCGGTCAATATTTAGCGGGTCAAATGGACCCTGACTTTTGTGTGAAAAATTACAAAATGTGTATTCTACAGCGTATAGATTTTCCCCTGAAGAACATAGACACAAGAACTTGATATAATATCCAAGAGGAGTGGTTGACCTTTAAATTGATAATAATTATATTGTTGTATGTACTCGGATGTGGGAGCTACACTTAAATATTTACAGATTCTTACGTATTCATATGATAGTTAGTAACCCATTGCCACACTGGTGGGCGGAAATATAGCACCGATCGCTTTGAAATTGGCCATGAGGTTGCAGTTATGATCAAGGACAACATCTAAAATTTCCGGTGATGATCAGATACTAATTTTGGAATGAAGTGAACCGAAAACTTATATTTTTCTGTATTTTCAAGACGATCACAACATCACAACACAACCCACGATGAAGGGAATCTGGACAAGTAATTAGAAGGACTGTACTGAAGTAATATTTGTTGACCTCTACACTGTACTGTAGGTTGGTATTTCGTTTGTATACCTTTCACCACACTGTGGTACAGGGTATTATGTCTTTGTGCATATGTTTGTAACAGGCAAAAATAATCGAGATAGACCCATAGTTCTATTTGAGAATATGCATAGAATCACGTTCTGAGTCCATTTATTCATGTCTGTCCGTCAGTCTGTCCATGTTAAATTGTAAACAAAGTACAGGTCGCATTTATGATCCGAATTGGATGAAATTTGGCACAGCACATTTGTTTGGCCCAAGGACGAACCCTATTGAAATTGGGAAAAATTGGTTTAGATTTAGAAATAGCTCCCATATATATTTTCGTCCGATTTAAGGTAAATGGTGCACCAACGTCCCTATATATCTTTCGATTTGCACGAAATTTGGCACAGCGTAATGAATAATGTCTAGAATGATGTGTTCAAAGTTTCGTGAAAATCGGTTCAGATTTAAATATAGCTCCCATATATATCTTCTTCCGATTTTAGGTAAATAGTCCACTAAAGTCCCTGGAAATCTTTTGATTTGCACGAATTTTGGCACAGCGTACTAAATTAAGTCTAGAATGATGTGTGCAAAGTTTCGTGAAAATCGCTTCAGATTTAGGTATAGCTCCCATATATAGCTTCACCCGATTTTAGGTAAATAGTGCACTAAAGACCCTGGAAATCTTTTGATTTGCACGAAATTTGGCATCGAGTAATGAATAAAATCGAGAATGTTAGAATCGAGTAATGAATAAAGTGGAGAATGATCGATTCAGATTTAGATATAGCTCCCATATATATTTTCATCCAATTTAAAGTAATTGGTGCACCAAAGACCCTATGTATCTTTCGATTTGCACGAATTTTGGTATAGGGTACTGAATTAAGTCTAGAATGATGTTGCTAAGCTTCGTGAAAAGATCCATAGCTAGGCCGATTGACACAACGTATTGATGTAATATGAATTACTCTGGCAAGTTTCCCAGAAATCGGTTCAGATATAGATACATAACAAAAACGCTTCGTCTGTTAGTATACATATATAGAATATACCCAAAGTGGTGAAGGGTATCAAATAGTCGGCCCAGTCCGACTTTACTACTTTCCTTACGGGTTTTTTCTTGGCAACAATTTAACATAGCATTACCCCATATAAACAATTTCCGATTGAGTTTAGGTATTTTCAATTTCCTGCACATAGTGCAGGGTATAACAAGTTCAGCCTGACCGAATTTAACTACGGTAACATATATTTTTGATTTCAACCTTTCTAAAAATTATTGGCATTTTAAGAATATTTTCAATTTCGAAACACTGTGCCACAGTTTTACACATATAGCAGCCACAATGTCTGTGCTGTAGTGGCTATTTCTGGCCTTGTATATTTATTCCACTGTCAATATTGTTCATGTGTTCGATTACATTGTTAATTCATCTCTTGTCTATGTCTTGCAGTCTGTCTATTGACTTTGACTATCGTGTATTTGCTTACTTTCTACTTTCTTAACGGTATAAATCTTTACTCGATTTCAACAAGGAAGAATAACAAAACAAAG
>NW_026882186.1:0-38396 GCF_032173495.1 Musca vetustissima | reverse complement strand
GGGCTATTTTTTGGAAATAAAAAATATATAATCCGCCTATACACTCACAATAAATATTTATATATTTTTAAATTCTTTTTGAAATTTGATTAATTTTTGAATTTTGGAATTGATTTTTTAAACATTTTCGAGAATTTGGCCAATAAATCCTTCACCCTACCGTCGGTACATACCGAAATATTCTTGATTTTAATATTTCTTTTTCGAATTTTGGCGAAAATACGTATATCTATTAATAGTTTTGGTCAATTTCTTAAAAGAATTAAATCTTTTTCGAATTTTATGGCACTATTCACCAATTTTATAAATTTTTAGTGGTATTTGTGCGAGATTTTTCACAAAAAAAAAAAAAAAAATACATTTTACAGAAAATTGGTTTGGTTACCAGATTTTCTCCAGAATTTATTTTCTTCTTGGGTTAGCGCTGCTGTATATTTAGCAATATCAAATATTTTTATTACAGTTGATAGAATTGTCGATTCTTCTTTCCACCAATTTAGGAATTTTCATTGAAATTTAGATTTTTCTTAAATTCTTTTGCATATTTTGCGATTTTTGTGACTCCTGACATATTTCGAGCTTTTTCATCCTTAAATATTTTTATCGTTGCATTTTACAACAAGGTTTTTGAGTACAAATTTGCATTTTTCTATTATTTCGTCAAAATGTCCGTTACTCCATTAACCCAGTTCATTCGAGCTTCCGATAATGTATTTAAATTTGTTGCCGCTTTTCACTTACTAAAGCCTGAAAGCTATACGGTCTTCAATCTTGAAATTCAATGTACGGAACTTCAAGATTTATGGGGCAAAGTCAAAGACACTTATGATAGGTGTATTGACTATTTAATGACATTAGAAGGTACGACGTCGGATCAAATTTCTTCTACCGACTCAAAATACCAGTCATCACGTCAAAGTTACATAGATTGCTTGTCCGAAATAAAAGAGCATTTGAACAGTTTTAAAGCGGAAAAAACTTCTCCTATAACGCCTAGCGTCATTAATGTTAGTACCCCGCACAATTCCCCTCGTCCTCAACAAATTGTTAATGTGCCTAATCCGTCTACTGTTGTTCAACCAGGACATTCTAACGATGGAAATGTGTCGATTCATAGTATACGTTTGCCATCTCTATCTAATACTGTTCACCCAGATATTCAGAATCCAGCGGATATTTCAATTTCCAATTGGAGTTTGCCACCGAATGTTGCAAATATCAATATGCATAGTCTCAATTTACCTCCGTGTGATATTGATGATTTCCATGGAGACTTTTTGTCGTGGCCTACTTTTAGAGATCTCTTTTCTGCCATGTATATAAATAATTCTCGGTTAAGTGACATCGAGAGATTATGTCACTTGGTGCAAAAAACTAAAGGTGAAGCTAGGGACATAGTTTCTAAATTTCCACTAACACATAAAAGTTTCACTCTTGCTTGGAAATCTTTGTACGATACTTATGACAATAAGCGCATTCTTGTTAATAGTCATTTAAAAATTCTGTTTGATCTTCCTTCGCTTAACAATGAAAATAGTTCGGGGCTAAAAACTTTACAACGGGGCATCAACGGTTGTCTGTCTGCAATGTCAGTTTACGACATTAAAACGGATCATTGGGATCCTATTCTGGTTTTTATTTGCATTCAGCGTCTACCAAAACTTACAGTGACACTCTGGGAACAGAGTCTCAAAGATAAGTCTTCCTTACCGTTATGGTCTGAGCTCGATTCTTTCCTTACTGAGAGAATTCAGACGCTGGCTTGTTTGCGTGATATAAAAGGTATTGATTCGTCAAATTCAAATTCACGCAACGTTAAGGCACATTTGGTGAAAACTTCTGAACAAGTAAAATTCCACTCCAAACCTCGTTGCTTCTTTTGCTCCAACGAAAGCCACACTTTGTATTCCTGCCCTCGATTCAAAAAGTTAACTTTTGATCAAAAACTGTCTTCTGTCAAAAAACAAGAGTTGTGTTTCAATTGTCTTTCTAAAGGTCATTCGGTCAGTAAATGTCCAAGTCCCCATGCAATATATGTCAAGGACGTCATCATACCCTTTTGCACAAACCTAATAGAGTGGCACACAATAATAATATTTCATCAAATGCAACGCCCGTTCCCTCCACTGCCCAATCGGATTCTAATTTAGCTAATGTCGCTTCTACGTCTTCTGGGGCGAACCCTACCATAGTTAATCGACAAGTTTATCACACTTCTCACAATTCTAAAGTTCTTCTCGGAACAGCTATTGTCACCCTTGTGCACCAAGGTGCTTCATATCCAGTGCGAGCCCTCATTGACCCTGCGTCTGAGGCTACCTTTATAACTGAGCACTTGCAAAATAGAATTAAATTGTCTTCTCAATCCACCCTTGCAAACATTTCTGGTGTAAATGGTTCCCCTTCGGTCACTTCAAGGAAAAATTGTCGCATAAGGATAAGCTCTCGTTTAGATTCCTCAATTTCATTAGAAACCGATGCCTTTGTTCTGCCCAAAATTTCTGGCAATCTACCCTCCTTTTCTATCGATCCTGCTGTATCGTGTGCCTTGCCTCAAATTCGTTTAGCTGACCCACATCTCTTTGATTGTCGTCCTGTCGATATGTTATTGGGTGCTGATTTATATCCTCAAATTCTGTTGCCTGGGGTACAACAAAACATTTTAGGTTCTCTTTTGGCGCAAAATTCTGTCTTCGGTTGGATTATTTCTGGTCCAATTTCATGTTCACCAGTTCGTGTCTTTACGACCACATTAGAATTTGGTGAAGAAGACAGTCTAAATAAAAGTCTTCTGCGTTTTTGGGAACTTGAGGAGGCTCCCAAGCGCAAATTGCTCTCGCCGTCTGACAAGTTTTGCGAGGAGAATTATAGGTCCACCACCACGAGGAATTCAGATGGTCGATATGTTGTCACCCTCCCTTTGCGAGCTGAGTTCCCACAATATTTGAAACTTGGTGAGTCACGTCAGAATGTCTTGAGTCAATATCTTCGAAATGAAAAGTCCCTTTCATGCAAACCCTCCCTTAAAGATATGTACGATGCAGTTGTTCGCGAATACCTTGATTTAGATCATATGAAACTTGTCTCTCCTTCTCAAGCGCCAGATTTTTGTTATTTACCCCATCACCCCGTTGTCAATTTAGAAAAACAGACCTCAAAATTGCGAGTAGTTTTCAATGCATCGAATAAGACTTCCACTGGTACAAGTCTTAACGATATTCTGCACGTGGGACCAACACTCCAAGCTGACTTAGTCCTATTAATTCTGAGATGGCGCTTATATCGATTTGTTTTTAATTGTGATATCACCCAAATGTATCGTCAGATTCGAGTCCACCCAAAACATACGCCTTTCCAAAGGATTTTATTTAGAGACTCCCCTAGTGACCCCATTAAAGACTACGAATTGCAAACGGTCACATTTGGCGTAAACTGTGCCCCTTATCTTGCTATACGCACTTTATTTCAACTTGCTGATGATTGTGAATCAGAATATCCTTTGGCTGCTAAAATATTACGTAAGTATGTATGTCGATGACGTTCTTGCTGGTGGTCACGATATAAATTCCACATTACTTGCGCGTGACCAACTTATCACTTCCTTGTCCACAGCTAGATTTGAGTTACGAAAATGGACCTCAAACGAAAAATCTATTCTTGAACGTTTACCCCCTAGTCACTTAGTCGATGCTCAAGTTCTATCATTCGTAGAAGCGAGCAGTTCCAAACCTTTGGGCATAAGATGGAATGCCAGTCTAGACTCCTTCTATTTTGCTGTAAATCCAATTCCTAAAAAATCTAATTACTCAAAGCGGGAAGTCCTTTCACATATAGCCAAATTATTTGATCCTGTAGGTTGGTTAGCTCCCGTTATTGTCGTTGCAAAGATTATAATGCAAAAAGTGTGGTTAGATAATATTGGATGGGACGAGTCACTTCTTTCTTCAACTCAAACCTCCTGGCAAGAATTTGTTGAGAATTATCCCCAGGTCAATTTAATTAAGATTCCGCGTTGGGTTCAATACGAGCCAAGCTCCGTAGCGGAATTGCACGTGTTTTCTGATGCTTCAGAGAAAGCATATGCGGGGGTAATATATATTCGTATAAAGGACTCTTCTGGTAATATTAAGGTAAATTTGTTATCATCCAAGACGAGAGTTGCACCCATAAAGTCCGTTTCTCTTCCTCGCTTAGAGTTGTGTGGGGCCGTTTTAGCGTCGGAGCTTTTAAAACCCATTTTGAATGAAATAGACATTCCTATTCAAAAGTTATACTGTTGGTCGGATTCAACAATTGTGTTAGCATGGTTGCGAAAAACGCCTACTACTTGGACGACATTTGTAGCAAATCGGGTTTGTCGAATTCAACAAAACGTAGGAAGTGCCAATTGGTTTCACGTTAGATCTGAGGACAACCCAGCTGACTTGGGAAGTCGTGGTCTTTCACCTGCAGAACTTGCTAAGTCCACACTTTGGTGGAACGGTCCTTCTTGGTTGAGTCTTGATAGTTCACATTGGAATACGAATGAATTAAGTCTTCTTGAAACTAATTTAGAGGTTCGAAGCGTGAAATCACATTTTTCGTTTTTTACCCATTATGAAGATATTTTAGATAATTTTTCATCCTTGGATAGAGCGTTGCGAGTTTTATCTTATATGTTCCGATTTATACATCAAACTCATCCACGTTATCGTTCACAAAATTCTTTTACCAGTACGGTTATAACTTCAGAGGAAATTGGAAAAGTTAAACGTCGCCTTGCCATCATAGCACAAAAAGTTTATTACCCCTCGGAATATAAGACCCTTATCGATAAACGCCCTGTGTCCTCTAGTAGCTCCCTTCTGTCGCTTAACCCAGTGTTGGATGAATTCGGTGTCATGAGATTGAATGGTCGTTTGGTCAAATCTGACACTTTAACTCTTGCCGAAAAATACCCCATAATTTTGCCGTATTCGTGTCGTTTCACTCGTCTCCTTGTTGAATATGTACATGCAAAGTCCGTTCATGGCGGAAACCAACTAATGTTGCGTCTTATTCGTATGGAGTATTGGATACCTCGGGTGAAAGTTCTGATCCGCACCGCAATTAGCCGCTGTAAAGTCTGTTTATTAGAGATGCATCGACCATGTAATCAAATAATGGGTGCTCTCCCCCCGAAAGAACTTCGGTTACTAGAGCCTTCACGAACACGGGAGTCGACTTTGCAGGTCCTTTTGACATTAAGTCATTCACTGGTCGAGCCTGTCGTATAACGAAAGGGTATGTCTGCGTGTTCGTCTGCTTCGCTACCAAAGCTGTTCATCTAGAAGCAGCATCTGATTTGTCCTCCGCCACGTTTCTTTCCACATTTTATCGTTTTATAGGCCGTCGTGGCTGTCCAAAAACAATATTTTCAGACAATGGTACCAACTTTGTCGGTGCCTCTCGAGAACTTGAAAATGAGTTTAGGAAATTTATTCATGAAAGTCGTGATAAAGTTTGCTCCACCTTAGGATTTCAGGAACTTACTTGGCAGTTTATACCAGCTGGTGCTCCCCACATGGGTGGTTTATGGGAGGCAGCTGTAAAAAGCTTTAAGAAACATTTTTATCGACATGCCAAGCCCTTATCTTACACCTTTGAAGAATTCTCTACCATTTTGACTCGAATAGAGGCTTGTCTGAATTCTAGACCCTTGTGCCCGATGACAGATGATACAAATGATTTAGTTGCACTTACTCCTGGACACTTTCTTATAGGTGCTCCCCTCCTTTCTCCACCCGAACCCCTTATAGAAGAATTACCATTGAGCTTGATTAATCGATATCGAAAGTTGAAAGCCTTAACACATCAATTTTGTCTTCGGTGGAAAGAAGAATATTTAGTCAGTCTCCATAAGCGATATAAGTGGAAATACCCCCAGAGAAATTTTGAAATAGATGATTTAGTTGTGATTCGCCACGAAAATCTGCCACCTACTTCATGGAAGTTAGGGCGTGTTGTCCAGACTTATCCAGGTATTGACGGGAAAGTTCGAGTTGTTGACGTCAAAACTGCTCAGGGAACAGTTAGGCGACCAGTCGTTAAATTAGTCGTCTTGCATAACTAAGCCGTTTTCTTTTACTCTCTTTCTCTTTCGTGTTGTCATTTTTTGGTGTGTTAGAATGTCCTCTCAACAAGAATTATTCCCAGAGGTTATTTTGTCCGATTACGACGAGGTGATGATGTCGGATCGGGAATTGGAAGCGGAGATGTTGGCTACCAGTCCGGGAATCCAAGCGAACCCCGAAGATCCAAAGTTGGATAATGTCCCCACCACCTCCTCCGTTAAGAAGGAAGACGACAACTCAATGCCGAATCCGCAGGCTACCAGTTCCTTGGCGGTAGTTCCTGTCTCGAATGCGGCAAAAAGGTCCCCGGTAACTTGCAGAATATGCACCCACCAACATCATTTATATAAATGTCATACGTTTAAAAGGATGACACTGGAAAAACGTTTACGGGCAGTAGCTTATTATCGGTATTGTTTCAACTGCTTAACCCCTGACCACATTTCTAAAAATTGTCCTGTCCGTCAGTCGTGTAGGCATTGCAACGATCGTCACCACACGTTATTGCACAAGGAACGTAGGTCTAAAAATTCAGTTCGCGCCGTGCAAAGAACGTCTACCCCAGTTGTGCCTCGAGGTATTTTCCCTGTGCCACCCCCTCATGTTTTGCCGACTACCGTACTGCCCATTACGCGATCTTTGTCTTTGTCCCCCACTTTGTTGATACGAATTTGCCTGCCACGTTCTACCGTACCGGTCCGTGCGTTGCTTGACCCATGTTGTCAAGTAAGCCAAGTTTGCGCTTCTCTAGTCCGACAACTTCGATGGCCAACCACTAAGATTAACCAATCAGAATTCGCCGATTTTTTGATAGTCTCGCGATTCGATTCGGCACAGAGACAATTTGTTACGGCCAGTCTAGCCAATATCACCCGGGGTGTAACCCCTTCCATGTCGGCTCCACCTTCCGTGCGCGAATCGTTTGTAGGGTTAGAACTTGCTGATCCTAATTTTGACAGAGCTGGACCTATTGCAATGGTTTTAGGACCAGAAATTTACGCCAAGATCATTTCTCCACGCGTAATATCCCAGCCGGGTCTACCTACGGCCCAATATACAACGTTCGGTTGGATAATTTCGGGTCCAGTACCACTTTAAACAACCCGTTTTGTAACTCTATTGAATTGAATTGGAAATGAATTTGAAATGAATTAAATGCTCACAAAAACTGAACTTGCGTCCCTATTTTCCTTATTTATTAAGTATTTTTTTTTATCCATACATTCTATAATATATATTTGTTGATACATATAGATGTATCAAGGTGAGAGGCAATGTATAAGTTAGATATGTTGACCTTCAACTTCCCGAGCTCAGTCAATCACGTTTGCTGGTTGACACAACGGGCATCTACTCAGCAAGTTCCCTCAGCGGAGACCGCAGAGTTCAGATGCCACCGGGCGGTGGTTGTTGTTGGTTTTTCTCACCTTGGTACATGAGAGATTCTTGCTCTCATTGGAAGTAGTGTAGTAGTAGTAATATACGACAACGATCCTCAGCGATCACCGCGATCCTCTGCGATTGCACTGAGCCCCAGCGTTCACTTGTCGTTTAGATTTGAAAGCGAAAACACCAAGGCCTCTGACGCCACACCAATTTACTAAGGTAAATTATTTGTTGTAATTTTGAAAAGAATATATTCAATAAACCTCCCAATTATTTTTTAATACAAAACTAATCACCTTGTGTTCTCATTTATTTTCCATTTTTTTTTGTTTGCATCACACCCCCATACAAACAAATGGATTATAACTTTGATGGCATACAAGATAAACGTCCGTTAAAGACGTTCGAAAATTTGAATAATTTAATGTTTGGTACACACTTAAATCACTTTTCCATATAATTTATATTATTTAATTACGGAAGTACTAAAACGAAAAAGGCGATTCACCTTATAAAAGTACGACAATTTAAAAAATCACACATGGCTAGAAAAAACAATAATTAAGTTTAATTGTTGTTTTGAATTGTCAGCAATGAATTATTTTGATTTAATTTGATATAATATCATTACATTTCTAAATATAAATAAAAATTTAAAAAATTAAACACTTTTAATCTAACAAATTACTTGGTGTATACTGGGGGAATACATTATTTAAAAAATGTAAATACATACATAATATTATGCATTCCAGTACATATATTATATTTCGCATTAATAAGAAACTATAAAATAATATACTATCACTCATCGATGCATTATACGGATAATATAGAGGAATATATTATTTTCGTATGACATGCAGCGGATAATGCATACTGCCATCAATAAACATAGTGGCTGTGCATTACCCGTTCGTTTAGCATCGATTACTTTTTCCCACTGAGTAAATCCCTAAAAATCATTTAAAACGCTCACTTTCAATATGTTGCAAGCAATATAAACGACAGACTTGAATATATCTCTAGTCTCAGATGAGCTCAAGAAAAATGTATTTTCCATAAGGCACAGTAAAGCTTTATTCATGAGTTACAAAGTTTTCTGGTTATAGGGTTTTTTAGTGTTCTATCTGAGATATTTAGGAGGATGCTTTGTGGACTCGAATTGTTGATGTTCTCATACACTTTGCAAATTGAAAAAAAATCATACACAGATATCTTCCAAACAAACTTACTACGGCCCTGCAAGATAAAGTAAAATGTAAACCATGATCAATTTCTTTGACTTTCGTTGTATTCCTTTTATTACTTCAGCATGTCTTTATTGTTGTTTTTGTTTTGATCATGGGTAATATTCCTTTGATTTTTTTATTATTGATACCTGGGCGCCTCAACAAGTTTATTCAGGCTTTGCTGCCAGGTCCTTGCCAAGGTAAGAGGCTATGCCATGATTGACCAAGTCGATGCCAAGAAGATCGCTGCAAAGAAGATGTACCGGGAGCAGTTAACTACTACAACCGATTCATCGGACGGGACAGCGACTCCACCACCGGAAGGAGTTCCTTTGGATCAAGAGGAACCGCAAATTCATTCGGAAGTTCTTCAGGAACTATCCGAATGATATTGCGAGGGACATCTTGATTGAAAGGTTCCCCTGACCCAGTACGAAGACCCCCACGGTAGTCCCTTCAAAGAAGGAAAAACCTGTCGGAGGTTCTAGTACACCTATGAAGCTGACGCCTGAGACTTCTAAGCCCACAGCACCCCCAAGGGTAAACTGAGACGCCCCAGACACCAGCATCAACAAAGGCGGAAGGTAGGATACTGTCGAAATCGGCCCGAAGGAGAGCCCGTAAAAAGGCCTCCAAGTAGGTCGATAAGGCACAACCACCCTCTGTCAATCCACCCCCTGTCGAATTGTCAAAGCCAATATCCAAGGATGTGACGATTGGGCAGTTGTTAGTGGATGCACCAAAGGCAGCGAGCGCGAAGAAGATGCCTGCGTCGGCTGGGTCTATCTCTGCGGCTGTTGTAACCCCGGGTGCCAAATATCAGCCACAGTCCTGTTAAGAGAATGAGGTCCTCGGAGGAACAACAATCTGTTGCCAAGAGACCCACGCAATAGGTAGTAGTGTCGAAGGAGAAACTTGTCAAGAGCGGTGAGTATGTGGTTAAAACCAAACACGCTGCTCTGCTGCTCCACAGGTGGAACCGGATGATCTGCGAGTAGCAATCATAGATCGAGCTGACCTCGACAGCTATTTGAAGGACCTCTTCCTATCCGACGAAGTTGATCGACGGAACCTACGGTTTGGCCAGACCTTCTTATACAAAGGGGTCTAGGTTGTTAATTGTCGTACTAGGAGACTGCGGACTTCCTTAAGAAGACAATTAACAACTGCGACCCTCTTTGGGAATGTAGGAGACTGGAAGCAGTAGCTGTACAAGATACCAGGTAGATACCAAGCGGAACGGTAACCTCTGTTCTTGAGGAAGAATAAGTTGGAGTTGTTTTATGGGATGGGGAAACTTTTTTTCCGTCTTCCACCATCAAAACAATAAGCAGACAGCAGCAAGCGCTAAATGTGTTGCAGATTAATATGCATCATTGTAGAGCAGCAGCTGCTAAACTGCTTCTCACCCTCTTTTCCTCGAATATTGACATCGCGCTCATCCAGGAACCGTATCTTTATAAAGGTAAGGTGACTGGGTTGAGCGACAAAAAATACACGGTTTTGACCGCCTCCACTGGGGAGAAGGTAAGAACGTGTATTCTTACCAAAAAAAGAACTTAATTTAAAGCTTCTTTCTAATTTCAGAAATAAAGATATGACGACAGTCAGGCTGGATAAGGGTAGCTCGAAACCCTTGATAGTCTCTGCTTGATAGTCTCCTCATGAGGCTTCTGACCCGTCCGGTATGGAAATACGCCGCTTAATGGAGGAGATGAGCAGAAATGATGATCTCATTATCGGGTGTGACGCCAATGTACATCACTTCCAGTGGGGAAACAGTAACACCAATACGAGAGGTGAGTCCATTTTTTAGTTTATACTTAGCTATAATCTTAGAATTTGTAATAAGGGCAATACAACAACCTTAGTCAACAAAGTGAGAGATGGCATAACCCTCACTAATATGCACGACTCTGGGGTTATGAACTGGGAAGTATCTGTGATATGCTCCTTTTCGGATCATAGACTGATATCTTTTCAGATTCCCTCCTCCATATGTAAATAGAAGCCTTATAGAAATCCTCGGAAGACAAACGGGCACAAATCCTGGGTCATAATGATCATAAAACGGTTGAGGATGTTAGGGAAGCTGTCAGCCGGTATGGAGGTCACAGGGTGGCGTATGGGATGATAGATACCAAACAACGGCTCTGATTGGCTTTAACATGGCGAAGTCAAGGCTTATCTTAGTCCGTCTGTCATCTCAATTGTAGACAATGACCTCCGCGGTGCCACCTGGGGAGCTATTTTCATCACCCGATAAAATAGTGAGCTAATATGTGCCACGAGTTCACCCATAAGAACTATAAAAGGCGTCGGGTTAGTTGCCCTCTCTCGGAAAACCCAACCTACTATGAAAAAGCAAAGAAAGAGAAAACCAAACCCCCTAATGTTGACGACCCCCGCAAACGTATAAAGGACCACGATCTGCGAATCTGCACATGGAATGTGCGCACGTTGTACAGAACAGGCGCAGTGTTCGCTTTGACGGATGTATTTAAGAAGTACAAAGCCGATATTATTACCTTACAGGAAATGCAATGGAAAGGGACTGGCGTAAGTAAATCAGATGATTACGCCCTGTATTATAGCTGCCATGAAACGAGACATGAATTAGGTTGCGGATTTATGGTTAACCGGAGAATAATAGACTTCATCTCCAGATTCACTCCAGTAGATGAGCGAATTGCTATAATCCGTATAAAAGCGAAGTTCTTCTACATCAGTCTCATTTGCGCCCATGCTTCGACCGAAGATAAAGATGAACAGACAAAGACATATTTTATGAGCGCATAGAAACAGCATATGATCGTTGCCCTGGCCATGACATTAAAATTCTGCTAGGAGATTTTAATGCAAAAATCGGAAGGGAAAATATCTTTGGCCCCACCGTCGGAAAATTCAGCCTTCATGAAGAAACATCCGACAACGGCATGAGGTTGATTGACTTCGCGCAGCAAAAAACATTATAATCATTTAGTTAGCAGCACCAGATTCAAGCATCTCGATATACACAAGGCCACCTGGATTTCTCCTGATCAAGTAACGAGAAATCAAATTGATCATGTTGTGATAGACGGAAGGCATTCATCCAGTGTTTTAGACGTCCGATCGATCCGAGGAGCAAATATCGATTCCGACCATTACCTTGTTGCAGGCAAGGTACGCACCAGTCTTAATGTAGCAGCAAAGGTGCGATCTAATGTAACGCGGAAATTTGACGTCGAAAAGCTGCAAACACAACAAATATCAAAAGCCTACTCCGCTCACATATCGGCATATTCCATCTATTCGTCGACTATAAGACCGCATTCGACAGCCCTATCCGTTCAGAGGTGTATTAAGACATGTCTGCGTTTGGCATTCCTGCAAAACTAATTCGGCTATGCAGGATTACTTTAAGTGGCACAAGATCAGCAGTTAAAGTCGGAAAGGACCTCTCGGAGCCCTTTAATACCGAACGAGGATTCAGACTGGTGATAGTTTGTCGTGTGACCTTTTTAATATCATACGAGAGGCAAAAGTGAACAGAAATGACACTCTGTACACCAAACAACACATGTTACACGCCTACGCCGATGACATCGACATAATGGGTCGAACATTGAGAGCAGTAACAGCCACCTTTGAACAAATTGAGAAGGAGTCTGCCAAAGTGGGTCTGGCAGTAAACGGCGAGAAGACCAAGCTTATGGTATCAACGCGCAAGACGTCCAATAGACTCGGACCGACTGTGGAATTTGAGAACTACAGCTTCGAGGTAGTCAAAGATTTTATATACCTTGGTACCGCCATAAATAAAACGAATGACATCAGTTTTGAAATTCGGAGATGGATAGTGATGGCCAACCGATGTTACTGTGGTCTGAGCAAACAACTCAAAAGCAAGACCACCTTCCGCCAGACAAAACTCACACTCTATAAGACGCACTTTTAATCTAACAAATTACTTGGTGTATACTGGGGGAATACATTATTTAAAAAATGTAAATACATACATAATATTATGCATTCCAGTACATATATTATATTTCGCATTAATAAGAAACTATAAAATAATATACTATCACTCATCGATGCATTATACGGATAATATAGAGGAATATATTATTTTCGTATGACATGCAGCGGATAATGCATACTGCCATCAATAAACATAGTGGCTGTGCATTACCCGTTCGTTTAGCATCGATTACTTTTTCCCACTGAGTAAATCCCTAAAAATCATTTAAAACGCTCACTTTCAATATGTTGCAAGCAATATAAACGACAGACTTGAATATAACTCTAGTCTCAGATGAGCTCAAGAAAAATGTATTTTCCATAAGGCACAGTAAAGCTTTATTCATGAGTTACAAAGTTTTCTGGTTATAGTGTTTTTTAGTGTTCTATCTGAGATATTTAGGAGGATACTTTGTGGACTCGAATTGTTGATGTTCTCATACACTTTGCAAATTGAAAAAAAATCATACACAGATATCTTCCAAACAAACTTACTACGGCCCTGCAAGATAAAGTAAAATGTAAACCATGATCAATTTCTTTGACTTTCGTTGTATTCCTTTTATTACTTCAGCATGTCTTTATTGTTGTTTTTGTTTTGATCATGGGTAATATTCCTTTGATTTTTTTTTATTATTGATACCTGGGCGCCTCAACAAGTTTATTCAGGCTTTGCTGCCAAGTCCTTGCAAAGGTAAGAGGCTATGCCATGATTGACCAAGTCGATGCCAAGGAGATCGCTGCAAAGAAGATGTACCGGAAGTTCTTCAGGAACTATCCGAATGATATTGCGAGGGACATCTTGATTGAAAGGTTCCCCTGACCCAGTACGAAGACCCCCACGGTAGTCCCTTCAAAGAAGGAAAAACCTGTCGGAGGTTCTAGTACACCTATGAAGCTGGCGCCTGAGACTTCTAAGCCCACAGCACCCCCAAGGGTAAACTGAGACGCCCCAGACACCAGCATCAACAAAGGCGGAAGGTAGGATACTGTCGAAATCGGCCCGAAGGAGAGCCCGTAAAAAGGCCTCCAAGTAGGTCGATAAGGCACAACCACCCTCTGTCAATCCACCCCCTGTCGAATTGTCAAAGCAAATATCCAAGGATGTGACGATTGGGCAGTTGTTAGTGGATGCACCAAAGGCAGCGAGCGCGAAGAAGATGCCTGCGTCGGCTGGGTCTATCTCTGCGGCTGTTGTAACCCCGGGTGCCAAATATCAGCCACAGTCCTGTTAAGAGAATGAGGTCCTCGGAGGAACAACAATCTGTTGCCAAGAGACCCACGCAATAGGTAGTAGTGTCGAAGGAGAAACTTGTCAAGAGCGGTGAGTATGTGGTTAAAACCAAACACGCTGCTCTGCTGCTCCACAGGTGGAACCGGATGATCTGCGAGTAGCAATCATAGATCGAGCTGACCTCGACAGCTATTTGAAGGACCTCTTCCTATCCGACGAAGTTGATCGACGGAACCTACGGTTTGGCCAGACCTTCTTATACAAAGGGGTCTAGGTTGTTAATTGTCGTACTAGGAGACTGCGGACTTCCTTAAGAAGACAATTAACAACTGCGACCCTCTTTGGGAATGTAGGAGACTGGAAGCAGTAGCTGTACAAGATACCAGGTAGATACCAAGCGGAACGGTAACCTCTGTTCTTGAGGAAGAATAAGTTGGAGTTGTTTTATGGGATGGGGAAACTTTTTTTCCGTCTTCCACCATCAAAACAATAAGCAGACAGCAGCAAGCGCTAAATGTGTTGCAGATTAATATGCATCATTGTAGAGCAGCAGCTGCTAAACTGCTTCTCACCCTCTTTTCCTCGAATATTGACATCGCGCTCATCCAGGAACCGTATCTTTATAAAGGTAAGGTGACTGGGTTGAGCGACAAAAAATACACGGTTTTGACCGCCTCCACTGGGGAGAAGGTAAGAACGTGTATTCTTACCAAAAAAAGAACTTAATTTAAAGCTTCTTTCTAATTTCAGAAATAAAGATATGACGACAGTCAGGCTGGATAAGGGTAGCTCGAAACCCTTGATAGTCTCTGCTTGATAGTCTCCTCATGAGGCTTCTGACCCGTCCGGTATGGAAATACGCCGCTTAATGGAGGAGATGAGCAGAAATGATGATCTCATTATCGGGTGTGACGCCAATGTACATCACTTCCAGTGGGGAAACAGTAACACCAATACGAGAGGTGAGTCCATTTTTTAGTTTATACTTAGCTATAATCTTAGAATTTGTAATAAGGGCAATACAACAACCTTAGTCAACAAAGTGAGAGATGGCATAACCCTCACTAATATGCACGACTCTGGGGTTATGAACTGGGAAGTATCTGTGATATGCTCCTTTTCGGATCATAGACTGATATCTTTTCAGATTCCCTCCTCCAGATGTAAATAGAAGCCTTATAGAAATCCTCGGAAGACAAACGGGCACAAATCCTGGGTCATAATGATCATAAAACGGTTGAGGATGTTAGGGAAGCTGTCAGCCGGTATGGAGGTCACAGGGTGGCGTATGGGATGATAGATACCAAACAACGGCTCTGATTGGCTTTAACATGGCGAAGTCAAGGCTTATCTTAGTCCGTCTGTCATCTCAATTGTAGACAATGACCTCCGCGGTGCCACCTGGGGAGCTATTTTCATCACCCGATAAAATAGTGAGCTAATATGTGCCACGAGTTCACCCATAAGAACTATAAAAGGCGTCGGGTTAGTTGCCCTCTCTCGGAAAACCCAACCTACTATGAAAAAGCAAAGAAAGAGAAAACCAAACCCCCTAATGTTGACGACCCCCGCAAACGTATAAAGGACCACGATCTGCGAATCTGCACATGGAATGTGCGCACGTTGTACAGAACAGGCGCAGTGTTCGCTTTGACGGATGTATTTAAGAAGTACAAAGCCGATATTATTACCTTACAGGAAATGCAATGGAAAGGGACTGGCGTAAGTAAATCAGATGATTACGCCCTGTATTATAGCTGCCATGAAACGAGACATGAATTAGGTTGCGGATTTATGGTTAACCGGAGAATAATAGACTTCATCTCCAGATTCACTCCAGTAGATGAGCGAATTGCTATAATCCGTATAAAAGCGAAGTTCTTCTACATCAGTCTCATTTGCGCCCATGCTCCGACCGAAGATAAAGATGAACAGACAAAGACATATTTTATGAGCGCATAGAAACAGCATATGATCGTTGCCCTGGCCATGACATTAAAATTCTGCTAGGAGATTTTAATGCAAAAATCGGAAGGGAAAATATCTTTGGCCCCACCGTCGGAAAATTCAGCCTTCATGAAGAAACATCCGACAACGGCATGAGGTTGATTGACTTCGCGGCAGCAAAAAACATTATAATCATTTAGTTAGCAGCACCAGATTCAAGCATCTCGATATACACAAGGCCACCTGGATTTCTCCTGATCAAGTAACGAGAAATCAAATTGATCATGTTGTGATAGACGGAAGGCATTCATCCAGTGTTTTAGACGTCCGATCGATCCGAGGAGCAAATATCGATTCCGACCATTACCTTGTTGCAGGCAAGGTACGCACCAGTCTTAATGTAGCAGCAAAGGTGCGATCTAATGTAACGCGGAAATTTGACGTCGAAAAGCTGCAAACACAACAAATATCAAAAGCCTACTCCGCTCACATATCGGCATATTCCATCTATTCGTCGACTATAAGACCGCATTCGACAGCCCTATCCGTTCAGAGGTGTATTAAGACATGTCTGCGTTTGGCATTCCTGCAAAACTAATTCGGCTATGCAGGATTACTTTAAGTGGCACAAGATCAGCAGTTAAAGTCGGAAAGGACCTCTCGGAGCCCTTTAATACCGAACGAGGATTCAGACTGGTGATAGTTTGTCGTGTGACCTTTTTAATATCATACGAGAGGCAAAAGTGAACAGAAATGGCACTCTGTACACCAAACAACACATGTTACACGCCTACGCCGATGACATCGACATAATGGGTCGAACATTGAGAGCAGTAACAGCCACCTTTGAACAAATTGAGAAGGAGTCTGCCAAAGTGGGTCTGGCAGTAAACGGCGAGAAGACCAAGCTTATGGTATCAACGCGCAAGACGTCCAATAGACTCGGACCGACTGTGGAATTTGAGAACTACAGCTTCGAGGTAGTCAAAGATTTTATATACCTTGGTACCGCCATAAATAAAACGAATGACATCAGTTTTGAAATTCGGAGATGGATAGTGATGGCCAACCGATGTTACTGTGGTCTGAGCAAACAACTCAAAAGCAAGACCACCTCCCGCCAGACAAAACTCACACTCTATAAGACGCTGATACTACCCGTGCTGTTATACGGATGAAGCATGGGTACTTACGCAAGCAGATGAGGCAGCTCTTGAAGTGTTTGAGAGAAAAAATTTCCGAAAGATCTATGGGCCGATCTGCGTTGACGGTGAATATCGCCGTCGAATGAACCAAGAGTTTACCAGCTATTTTCGGACATCGGCATTGTTAGACGTATTAAGCTGCAGCGACTATGTTGACTAGGTCATTTTGTGAGAATGGCTGAAGATGCCCCAGCCCAGAAGGCATATAAAAGCGAACCAGCTGATGGTTCACGCAGAAGGGGAAGGCCAAGAATACGTTGGAAAAATTCAAGTCGAAGACAACATTGCCGAAAATGGTCTTTGGAAAAACTGCGCAAAAGACCGACGAGCCTGGAAATCTTTTCTAAGCTCGGCTTATGGAACTAAAGTTCTGTCACAATCCAGCTAAGTAAGTAAGATGTGGGGGTCACAAAACCTTGCATCCTTGAGGAAGGCTGCAAGGAAAGCATACAATAGAGCTAGTATGACAAAATTCAGTACAGCTTGGGATTTTTATAAAAGACAGTTCAATAGGTACAAGAGCGAAATCAAGAAGGCTAAACGTGAGTCTTGGGTACTCGACATTACGGGACCGGTGACTATATATGTCGATAGTCAGGCGGCCCTTAAGACGGTAGGTCGTGTACTATAAACACAAAAGCAGTTCATGATTGCAAGTCCGCTCTGAATGATATACGACAGATAGTTAGCTTATGTTGGGTTCCAGGTGACATTGAAGGGAATGAGAGCGCCGACGAGCTTGCTCGAGGGAGCTCACAATCGTCTAATCTTCCGATTGAGAGATTTGTGAAACCACCCATTAGCTATTACATAGGAAAAACCCGCTTGTTCTACGGCGAGGTAGTCGGTAACAGATGGTCGAGAGAACCTGGTTGCAGAATCTCAAAATCTATCTGGCCTGGATTACTGTCGTCTATGTGAGGACGAAGAAGAGCTAGAAACAATTGATCATATCCTCTGTAAATGTCCATCGCTGATTGACAGAAGACATTTTGGAAGATATGAAATTGATAATCTAGCTTTCTTGTCTAAAATAGACACCAACCAGATCCTAGGCTTTGTCAAAAATCTGACATGGCTAAAACAACCATCTCTCTGGTCTCCCTCTCTCACTATATTTTTTTTTATATTAGTCTCCGAGTGGACGGTTGCTACGAACAACTGTACATACCTAACCTAACCTAAAGTTGAACATTGTTCTCAAGATTTAACCATGGATGTTACAACATATATTTATACGTTTGAAAAATAAATACCGTAAAATGTTATGCATGGCAATTGGCAACTTTTCAACAAATTTAAAGAAATATTTTTCTAAAGCTCCACATTGTCCTCAAGATTTAACTAAGAGTGTTGCAATTTATATTTATAGGTTTTATAGGAAGGTAACTTAAAAATATTAATAAATATAAATGATTTAAAAAATATTTACCACTGAACACAAGATTTGCGTAAATTTTGAAGGAAAAAATTGGAAACATATAGTTATGCCATGTTTCCCAAAAAAGGTATTTTCGTATAAATTTTGGAAACTGAATGCTGTCAAAGGTAAATTTATGAATAAAATGAAAACATATGTGTGCATGGAATACCTTGGATAATTATACCATGGTTAAAACTATGGTCATATACCATTTGCAATATATCCTAGGAGAGTAGCAATGAGTGTACAAAATTTCACAAAACAAACAATTTAATCGGAATTACAAAATGTACAACAGTATAAAAACAGACTCAATGTATGAATCAGCTGTTACGTTCCTTTGTTAGGTTGAAAAGAGGGGTGGATGATGCCACCACATCTCCAACATGAGATGCACATACACTTAAGCCAATTGAAACCTGAAGATTGTCATTTCCCATTTGCTTTTGTTGTAAATGCTGGGCAATGGCATAGGAAATGTTCCAGCGTTTCACTATCTTCCCCACAGGGTCCGCACATGGTGATAGCTTCGCATCCGATCTTGAGTATATGTGTTTTAGGCTGAGGTGTCGCGTCAGAATTCCTGTCAGTCGACTTATTTCTTTTTTGTTTAGCGTTAGGATTTGCTTAGTTTTGTCTTCACTTGGGTCACCCCATAAGATTTTGGTGATTTTTCCCGTTCCCGCATTTTCCCAAAGTGTTGTGTGGGTCTCATATTACCATTTCCTCATTTCTTTGTGTGTTTCGCTAATGAGTTTGGTGGTAATCACATCTATTGTGGGTAGTGCAGTAGCACTCCTTGCTAGTGGATTTGCTATCTCGTTGCCTATGATTCCTTGGTGACCCGTACCCATATAATTCGTACAGGTCCATGTTGTGAGAAATCATTAATGGTATTTATACATTCCATTACAGTTTTGGATTTAACTGTTTTGGAAGACATTGTCTTTATAGCTTTTTTGCCATCCCTAATAATATTTATTGTATTTTGTCCTTGGTTTGAACTTAACTAGTTAAGACACTCTGTTACCGCTTGAACCTCCGCATGTAGGAATGTGCTGTGATCTGTAAGACAAAGAGACATTTTGGTACCGGTTCTTCGATAAAAAGTCCCAGTCCAGTTTTTCCTCTTAGTCGAAAGCCATCTGTATAGCAACAGTTACCAGTCGGCATCTGGAATAGTGGAATTCCATTGTTCTCTATCTGGTATTATAGTTTCGCACCGTGTTACTACTCTCGTTTTAGGTATGCGATCTGAATCAAAGGTATTGGTGACTCATTAGTTGCCTGTAATATGTTTTTGTGCGGTATGTTGTGTCCGGTGTCTATCCACTCGTCCATTGCTTTGAGTCTTAAAGCTGCAACCGCCGCTTCATATATTATTTGGATGTCTATTGGATATATATACAATATTGTCCCCAAGACCCAAGCAACACGTTCTCTGAACTTTCTGCAACGTTTTTACGTTACATTTTTTATCCCTCCACCAGACAACAGACGCGTATGTCAGAATTGATCTAACAACGCTCTTATAGATCCAGTATATCATCTTTGGATTGATACACTGGATACACTTGGGTATGAAGACCACCCTGGCTTCCTGTCAGGCTTTAGGTGTATAGGTCAACCTTAAGCATGCATTAAAGAGCGCGACTAGATACGGCGATAAACATACCGCCTCTTTTTGTAGTAACGCAGGGAAAACGTTATCCGGTCCTGCCGCTTTCAATGGTGAGAAACTTTTTAAGGCGTCTCTTTTTTCCCTATCTGACATGACATCGTCCATTGTCGATGTGTTCGATGGGAAGTGAGCATTCATTAGGAACCTTAATGTTTCCTCGATTGTTTCTATCATATTACACTCACCGTCTACCATAGCTTCGGTTTGGGTGTGGCTCTTGGATAGAAACTTCTTGATTTTTGAAACGTCGTTGACGCTGTCTACCTGTTCACAGAACAGCTTCCAGGAGTTGCGTTCGGCGGTTCTTGTCAAAGATATTGTAAGTGGAAATAAATGATTGCCCTAAAAGTAGTAAATATTTGCTGTAACATTTTACTACATTGCTGTATTTTTGCTTGCTTTCAAATAATTACGTTTTTACAGAATCAGCTGATTTTGCGTTTGCCATTAAAAATAGTTTATGGTCAGATTATGGCAAAGAAATATTTGACCTATTTGCCATACCTTAAGCTACTATTGTGATTTAATTGTTGGCGCAGCATTCACTCTTGTGCTGGCTTAGTGCGCGTGTTTGAAAGATTTTATGTTGCTGGTTGGGTGTTGGACTGATAGTCGCTTTTTAATATGTTGGTTGTTTGTGCTTACTTTGGAAGTTGGATTGTTATGTTTCATTGGATGTTTGGTTGTATTGAGATTTTTTATTACCCAGCTAGCATTTGGAAGATCATTTAAGAAAATCACCCTGTGTATTCTCTGATCACAATTTGGCGATTAAAACTTTTTGTTTTGTTTTCTTCTAAGTAGATAGAAAAAGTTTCACATTTTTAAGAGAAATATAGTTTTTATTAAGACGAAAAATATATATTTCGTTTCAGATATTTGTCATTATAAGTATACTAGCAACAATAAAGAAAATAACTAGTATTCTGCCAAAAACATCTTGCACACGCAAAAGAAAGAGTGGCATACATATTCAGTTATACACTATGAATTAATTTTTATTTATTTATGTAAAATGGATTAAATTAATAATGCTATGAATATAAGTTTGAAATATATATGACCAGAAAGGATCATAAATGGCACAGTTAGGATCAGTAATAGATTAAAAAAATGAAATAGAGTCAGATATAAATAAAAAATTGCTTAAGTGATTTAAACATGATTCGAATAAGACCCTTAAAGCATTAGCAAAAGGTTAACAATGACTCGAATCCAATGTCGACAAAGACTTAGTTGTGATAAGTATAGAGGACTCGGGCCGTGTCGCTCTTTTCTCCCGACGACTGAGTCATTTACGATAGAAAAATGTGTGCATAATCGTGCGTTTTAATATTCCAGCAGTATTAAAAAAAGTCTCGAATGATTTATATTAATGAAAAATGCGGGCTGGGTAACTTATCCCAATTCAATTGTAAATATTGCTAACATTTTTTCCTAGGATAATTCTTATTTTTTTCCAAAATGCTATATATATATTTCTATGATAGTAAAATTTTGGTTACCCATTTTAATTGAAGCAATGATAAAGTCAATTATACCGCAGATACTTTTATTTATTTGTTAATGGTTATGAATCTGGCGTAAGGAGAATAAAACAATTTTTACTAAATAGTGTTTTTAATTTCATTCACGCAAACATATTCGAGAATATTTTTAAGGTGGTTTTATTTCCTGTATATAATTATTATTATCAGCCAAGGTATATTAATAAGGTAACCGTATCAAGGCAGCTGATGGTAACATTATATGTCAATACATATAATTTTGGATTCGCAGTAGGAAAATACAAAATGCAAATTTCAAACTAAAATGTAATAAAATTGTTTTGAAATCAATTTTGTTAAACATTTAACAACTTGTGAGCAATGCGGTATAATCGGACGGTCCACTGGTCTTAAATTTTCTATATGCAAAAGTCCCGCGACAATTATCTGATGTTTGATTCTCTAACAGCCACAACAAGATTAGAGTATTTGGAATAAGCAAACATTTTATATATACCATATCGGACCAAATAATCCTAATATTAGATATGATTTTAGAGGAAAATGTCTTCTTTCATATGATTCCAATTTATCCGAACTTTGTCCTCCCCTAGTAAATATATAGGTCATAAAATAAAGTTTTGGTTATTATTCACACAAAATCTAACATATCATGTTTACTGTCCATTATTAAGACATCCATGCTTATTGGTTGACCAGGTCGGTTCAAATGTAACATTTTATGAAGTTCGGGTCATAATTGTGGTCCAAAGAGCAACCAAACCTTTCATTACCATTGGCCAGAACCGAACCTAAATGCGAAATATCAGAACGATTGGTTCATAAATGCGGACAGGAGTATGATGAACTGACACACATGACTGATTTTAATTTTTATGACGATTTTCATTCATAAAAATATAATTTAATTAAATGAAAAGAATTTCAAAACAAGAAATACAGGTAAAATAATATTTTTTGATACTTCAAAATTCGGTCTTCTGATTGGTAGAAAACAATTTGCTTCAAAATTGATATGTCAAAGCAAATTAATTTAAATTCGCTTTGTTTGCCGTTTTGACATATCATGTTCCCAATTCGCCGATGCGGCTATCTTATATATCTACCTTGTTATCAGCATTAGATATTTAACAACAGTTTGATGCATATCATGGTCTAATAATATATGGAAATTTGTGTTGTAAGTAATACTAGTGTGAACGTCATTTAGACAAAAAATTTAAACAAAACAAACAAATAATAACAAATTCTTTTTATTTTGGAATATTCAAAATAAAATTGAAAAAACTATACTGCCGATGTTTAAAAAAGGATCTAGTTTATGTTCATTGATTGGCTTTGTCGGTATGCTGGCGTTTTGCGAGGCTAAAGCTCGCCGGATGAGGGGTGGTTCTTGCCATCCAATGAACTATACTGCTGCACATAAAAAACTAAATCATAGCGGGCTTTTAATCGAAATAAATTGATGAAATTTTGGGAAACCCGAAATATGCCAGAGAAAGGGAATGGAACTAACCAAACCTATATGCATAGAAACAGTTGTTTCCCCGACGGCTAACCTGCAGAGGAAACTCCCACCCACCGAGATTCCTTCTCGCCATGACACCTTCTCGTGTCCCTAATTTGACCTCCCTCTTCCTCTCACCACATCCCTACCACCTTTCTAAAATATTTTTCACACCAATTGCATTTCTATATTTTTAGCGAAAATTATAATATTAATTACCATATCTTTTGTCTTCACTTTTTCAGGGTAATCTTCCCCAAAGCACCGTATAGGTTCCGTAAGTACTTTGCTAAGAGCTTATATTTTATTTATTTCCTCTTTCAGGATAAGGCGAAAACAAACAGGAAGGACAAACAAGAAGTACAATGCCTCTTAACTACAGAGGCTTATGAAAAATGGCGAATCCTAAACCTAGCTCGAGCTCAACCTAAGTTCACAACGGATTCTAAAATAAACACAAATAATATTTGATAGCTCAATAAACAGTATTGTTCACACTTCTGTTTAAATTTCTTGTTTTTCATAAAGTGCTGCTTCCCCACTTCGGATGCGCGATCCTGTGGCTCCTGATGTTTTTTTTTTATTTTAAGCAAAAGTGGGGTTTAAAAATGTTTAAGATGTTCCTGCACATTTAGTTCGTATCTGTTTTTTATTGTTTTGTGTTGTCCTTCAAATCCAAAATCAATATTTTAAAATATAAAGATTCGAATTGAAATTTGAAAAAATGGAAACTGAGAAATCAAAACAAGAAGTGAAAATAAATGAATAAAAATATAGCTAAGAAATACTAAAAAAAATTAAAATAATTATAAAAATTAAAGTTGGTGTTAAATGTGATCGGACGGACAAAAAGGTATTGAAAATATGTTCCCTTTGTTTTTCTTTCTTGAAATAAATAATACTTTGCAAAATGTAAAATATAAATTTGGTGACGATGCAAAACTATCCTGTACTTTGAAAACAGAGTGAAAACATTGTCAACCAAAAATATTTTTTAAAAATAAAGTTATTTTAAAGCAAAGATTTTAAATATAGACTGAAAAGAAAAAGTAACTTTGTGTGGTTAAAACAAACTAAAAGAAATAATGAATAAAAATTAAAATTTGGCATAACAAATTTCATCTTTGCCCATATTTTAGTGCATATTTGGTTTTGAAAGGATTCTAGTAATTCAATGTTTGAATCCCTTAAAAAAAACTAAACAAATGAAAAAAAATTAAATTGATAAAATACTTTATATTCAGAGCTGATTGCTTTAAAACTATGATATTATAAAAATTATTGTTTGAAATCCTTGGAATGAATTTTCTTTCAAGTCTTCTACTTCGTAGAGGCACTTTCCAATGGGCTTCCTGATTCGACATTTAAAAAAATTTTTATCAAGCTTCCCGTTATAATTGTTTTTGAAATCGCTTTGTTTAAAACTCCTGCGAAAAACTTCTTGGCCAGGAATGAACTTAACCTGTCGAAATCTAAGGTTATAATATTTTTCGCCTTTCAAAAAAGGTTGATGTAAACTATTCCTTACTTTCTCTCTAATTAAATCTTGTTTTATCGATGTTGGTACTATTGCCAAATCTGGATCATTCAGGAGTTCTAGTTTTCTTGCTAACTTGTAAATACTTCCATGGCATATCATACTTACTTACTTAGCTGGCTTGTGACAGAACTTACTTCCATAAGCCGAGCTTAGAATATATTTCCAGGCGCGTCGGTCTTTTACGCAGTTTTTCCAATTTGAAAGACAATTTTCGACAACGTTATCCTCGACATGACCTAGCCAACGTGGTCGCTGCAGCTCAATACGTCTAACAATGTCGATGTCCGAGAATAGCTGGGACAACTCATGGTTCATTCGACGGCGATATTCACCGTCAACGCGGATCGGCCCATAGACTTTTCGGAGAATTTTTCTCTCAAACACTCCAAGAGCTGCATCACCTGCTTGCGCAAGTACCCATGCTTTAGATCCATATAAGAGCACGGGTAGTATCAGCGTCTTATAGAGTGTGAATTTGGCCTGGCGGGAGGTGGCCTTGCTTTTGTGTTGTTTGATCAGACCATAGTAGCATCGGTTGACCATCACTATCCTTCTCCGAATTTCAAAACTGATGCCATTCGTTTTATTTATGGCGGTATCAAGTTCCACAGTTGGTCCGAGTCTACTGGACGTCTTGCGCGTTGATACCATCAGCTTGGTCTTCTCGCCGTTTACTGCCAGACCAACTTTGGCAGACTCCTTACCAATTTGTTCAAAGGTGGCATTTACCGCGCGCAATGTTCGACCCATTATATTGTTGTCATCGGCGTATGCGAGTAACCTGTGTTGTTGGTTTTCCAGCAGGAAGATAAAAAGATCACACGACAAACTGTCACCTTGTCTGAATCCTTGTTCGGTATTGAAGGTCCTTTCCGACTTTAACTGCTGGCCTTGTGCCACTTAAAGTTATCCTGCATAGCCGTATTAATTTTGCAGAAATGCCGAAAGTAGACGTGCTGAAAATAATCCACCCGTGTTCAATTCTTACACTAACCACAACTTGTGATAAAATAATACAAAACTCTATGTTTATGGAATATGCTACTGAACAGGAAATCAATAACATCCTAAAGTCCATTAATCCTCGTAAAAGTGCTGGAATAGATAATATAAGACCACTGGATTTAAAAAACAATGCCGATCAACTTACAATTAAATTAACTCAAGCATACATGAAACTACTATACCCGATATGATAAAACAATCAATTATAAGACCAATATTTAAAAATGGTTCGAAAACTGATTTCAATAACTACAGACCAATCTCCATATTGCCGGTAATGGAAAAAGTTCTTGAGGAAATTGTGGCAAGAAGACTTAGCAGCTTCCTAACAAAATATGAAGTAATTAACAAAGAACAATATGGATTTCAAAAAGGGAAAAATATCAACCAACTACTGGGACACTTTACCAACTACATAAATAAGTCATTGGGTCAAAATAACAATTGCCTTGCTCTATTTATAGATTTCAGTAAAACTCTCGACACTCTACCCCATGAACAATTATTATATATGTTAGAAAAATGTGGGATCAGAGGTCATTGTCCGAACTGGTTCGTTAATTATCTTTCTAACCAAACCTTTTTGTAGCCGAAATAAACAGCAACATGGTGTAAAATATGGTGTTCCACAAGGCTTAATCTACGCAAATGAAATGGTGCTACAATTGCCATGACCACGGATTAGTGATAAACTCTGTGAAAACAAAAATAATGCATATACGTTCAAGAAGTAAACCGAAAACAAACATTAAAATTATTTTCCACGACAGAGAATGTATACATTACAAAAATATGAACAACAACAACAATTGGAGATAAATGTAAAACACACATTGAACTAGTTGAAACTTACAAATATTTGGGAGTCCATCTTGATGAAAACTTTAAATGGAAACCACATATACAAAGTTTGCAGAAAAAAACTAAGGCAATCTGTGTATGCATTATATCTCTTGGGAAACTGTGCACCAAATTACGTGATAAAGCAAACATATTTCTCATTAGTTGAGTCACATCTAAGGCATGGAATCACGGCATGGGGAAACGCAAGATACTGTAGGCTCCTGCAGGTATTACAAAACAGGATTGTCAAACTACTAAATAAACAAACTTATAATCGCTCACAACATAACAACAATACAAAACAATTGTACACAACACAACAAATTCTCAATATTAAACAACTGTACTCTATTACGATCGTAAAGGAATTAATGGATGATCTGAGTTTGGCGAAAAACATAAATCATAATCATAATAAAAGACGAAGAGCTGAAGGAAGATATGTAGTACCGCCGTATAGAAATGATTTTGAAAAGAACGCGATATCTGTGTCTCTACCACTAGCGCTAAACGAGCTTCCTGCCAAACTTGTAGTTGAAAGCAAAAATACTAGGATTAAGTTAATCAAAAATTACTATTTGAATAACTATTAATAAATGTCACTGAAATTTTAATATTGAGCTACAGCAAATTTGGACATGTTTATATATATACATTACCTATACATTTCCCACAGACAAGCTAGCTATTAGCTTCGTGGGATTTCAAATCAAATGTAAACTTTATAAATGATCTCAAATAAATAAAATAAAGACATGGTTTTAAACACCTTTAGGGCTGTCAAATCAAATGTATGTGTCGAACTTTATTTGGGGCAAATCTGGTCAATGGTGGATTTGCCAGGTCTGAAGCCGCTTGGTATGGCTTCAGTCGTTCACTCAGCGATGGGAAGGAGACTTATTCCTCTATAGTTGGCACATATCGTCTTGTCTCCTTTTTTGTGCACGGGACACAGGATGCTGAGGTTCCAATCATTGGGCATGCATTCTTCTAGCCAAATTGCACTAATCAGCTGGTGCATGCTCCTTACCAGCATCTGACCACCAGTCTTGAATAGTTCGGCTTGTAACCCATCGGCCGATTGATTGCTATTCTGACTTCATCTTGGCTGGGTGGTATACACTCTATACCGTCATCTATTATTGGTTCTGTGGTATCCACTTCACTGCTACTATTTGATACCAGAAGTTTTTCAAAATGCTCCTTCCAGATACTCAGCACGCTGTATCTGTCACCAGATTTCCTTCTTTATCTCTACAGAAGGATGTGCCTGCACCAAAGCCTTCGGTTTGGTTTTTTACCCGTTGGTAGAATTTTCTGACTCCTGTACATCTCGATTTCCTCACGGTCACGTTTTTCTTGCTCTTTCTTCTTTTTTCTGAAAATACGTTTCTCCTCTCTCCTTTTCTCCCGATAGTTCTCCATCGCATTACGTGTTGCTCCTGTCCTCATGGTTGCCCTACGCGCTGCGTATTTCATATCAGTAGCATTACGACACTCCTGATCGTACCACGGATTTCTTGATGGTGGTCTTTGGTACCCAAGTGTTGCTTTTGCTGCAGTTTGTAGGGAGTGGGCAATTCTCTGCCATTGTGCTTCTACATCATTATCGGGACAAGGGGTGCTTTCGTCAAGCAGTTGGGTAAGTTGAGCGGAGTAGGATTCTGTTAACTGTTGTGTTTGCAGTCTTTCGACGTCAAATTTCCATGTTACATTAGATCGCACCTTTGCTGCCTACATTAAGATGGGTGCGTACCTTGGTTGCCACAAGGGAATGGAATGCCTAAGATGTTTCCTCCGCTTATAACGCTCTCTTGCTTTCTTTACTAGAACTTTTACAAAAAATTATTTCCCTCGCCTCATTGTATTCTTTAACTCTAATATGAAGTGCTTTCAAGTCTCTTAATTTGGTTGGTGATTTCACTTGATGTTCAGGTAGTTCATGCTTCTTCAAAATTGATGCGTTATAGTTAAATACAAAGTTACTTTGAGATTCTGGGCTTATACTCGGGTGGACCTCGCCTGCCCATTGTAAGGCGGGTTCCGGGACCAGTTTCCCTGACATTTTGGTAAATCTAGCACCGTAACTCGATCATGACTACACCTACAACAAAAAAGTTTACGTGGCGTTTTACAGTCCATCCAACTATGACCTTCCACACCACAATACCAACATTTAAATTTAGATTGTGCGTTCATCGCATCAACTTGCAAGTCTCTCTCGAATTCTTCTTCTTGGTACTCAACTCATGCACCCTCTGTTGAAAATTATATCTTTGCTGCTGCTGTCTGTGGCTAGCAATCAGGCTCTCAGCTCTTTTAAAATACCGGTAGAATTCTCCTAAATCTCTAATTTGGGCGGAGAAGATCATTTGAGCTAGGGAAGGCTTCATGTTACCTCTCATGATTTATACAATCTCATGCTCCTGGCACGGGGATTTCTACTGAGTCCTTAACTTTATTACCGCATTGCAGAAATCATCGACAGATTCTTGGGGCTGTTGACGTCGGTTAAGAATTTGAGTCTGAATTAGGAACTCATTCTCGTATCGCTGGAACTGATTTAATAGGGCCGATTCTATTTCGCTCCAAGATCTAAACTGCACAAATTTTCTGTGGTTCTAATACCAATCCAAAGCTGGCTTGTGCAACAGTTGGACATTCATTGTTTTACCGGCGCCATCAAAACTCACGCCCATTTGGCCAAATTAAAAAGTCGGGTAGCCTCGGAATTTGCACTGGCTTTAGCTCTGGGACCATATGGATCGTACACTTCCGACCTTACTACCATATTTACAGGATTCGGTAGCCTATATGTCGATTGTGATTGCTGCTCCTGGATGCTCGGGAAAATGCGGTACAGGTGGTGGTGGTTGCGCTAGTAATCCAGCCGGAATCGTATTTCCAAACAGAGGTGGCTGTAGAAAGTAATGTGATAATTACATTAGCATTTTCCAAACAATTAAATTCATCTCCATGTCCATTTGTGTAGCACCGCGTCTCCTAGCTTCTTGTTCACACTTCTGTTTAAATTTCTGTTCAGAGTTCAATTTCTGGAGCTTGTCGACAGTATGTCGGTCTAGGTATTCAGTGACACATGTCGCTTTGACAAGATACCTGGGCATGCCGGTACGGTCATGCCATAAACTGCTGCTTCTCCCTCGTTGGATTGGATGCGCGATGCTGTGGCTCGTGATGTTTTTTTTTTAATTTTAAGCAAAAATGATTTTAAAAATGTTTAAGATGTTCATGCACATTCAGTTCGTATTTTTTTATTTTGTATTGTGGTCTAGTGTTGTCCTTCAAATCCAAAATTAATATTTTAAAATAAAACGATTCGAATTGAAATTTGAAAAAAAAAAATAATTTTCTTCACTTTAAACAGAGCCAAACAACAAATCTTCATCGAACTACAATTAAAAAGGGGCGAAATTTACCCATTTCGTAAGTAAGAAAGGCTCCTGTCATCATATTTTTTCTTCTGTTTAGCATTTATTCGATTCTCTCAGAGGTGTTTTGTATCCATTATTCACAAACATATGATCTGACATTTGTGAATGATCGTAAATATGCATGCTTCTTCTTATTCCCAATAGCAAACAGAGGCGCCCCCACAAAATCTAAATAAAAATGTATCAAATTTATATTTCTATCGCGTCCACATATTTCCTCTAATTGAGCTATTATCATCATGTCATCATATTTTTTCTTTTGTTTAGCATTTATTCGATTCTCTCAGACTTGTTTTGTACCATTATCCACAAACATATGATCTGGCTTTTGTGAATGATCGTAAATATGCATGCTTCTTCTTATTCCCAATAGCAAACAGAGGCGCCCTCACAAAATCTAAATAAAAATGTATCAAATTTATATTACTATCGCGTCCACATCTTTACTCTAATTGAGCCATTGCCATCAAATCAGATGGTATTTCTGTAACCTTTTATAATTTTACCATGGAAGCATTTGTTATTAAATCAGCATTACAATAATTTTCTGTTTTATTCACTGTATTTGATCTTAAAAATAAAGTTTAAGATCATGAAGATATAATTCCGAATAATATTGGAAAGAAATGTCAATGTTTTCTTTCTACACAAAGATAAATAATTGTTTTGAAACAACTGTTTAATAAATGCAGAAACTCCTGTCTGTCAGGGGTAAATATTAATTCAAATTAAGAATTTTTAATGCAAAGTAAGGCTCTCGTCTGTCTACGGTATAATGATTACATTAACTAGCACTAAAAATGCTAAATTGGTAACACTGTGTATAGCGTTACCAAATTTGAATTTGAATTAATTTAAAATAAAAAAAATATTATTAACACGTTGACTGCCACGCGTGTTTACAACAAAATCCCCGTCAGACCAACCGTGCCACTGTAAGATGCGTGCTCTGCTACCGCATGTCTGTTTACATTTCTTTCGGTACTCTCACCCCGATATCTATTACGCAAATACAAGAGAAGAACTGGAACGATCAAAGGCACGAGCAAATCTCAGAAAACCCACTACTAAAAATCAATGGTTTCATTATTAGCTTACAAAAACGAGAACTGCCTTTTCTTTCCCGACTTCGGAGCAACCACATCATTTCCTACAACCAAATATAGTGATTCTATAAAGTGAATTAAAAAGTATATTGTAGTAAAAACTGATTTCACCTGTGTGCTCCGTATTTACAAGAAAAATATATACAAAATTACTCAAAAGTTTGAAGGAATATTTTACGCATTTTATTAAAAAAAAGGTAAACTATACAACTTCAAGAAAACCTAGTTATGTCTAGAAGCTTATACCTCATAATCTTAATAGGAATTCCACCAGATAACTTCTTTGTGCCCACGTGTTTATTCTAACCACGACAATCCAGAGCAATTGGCATTTGGATCCATTTTCATTTAACCCAAACCGTGGCTACTCTCTGGGCAGTGCGGCTTGGGATTTTTTTGTGTGGCATTTGTCGACGAATACTGTTTAAAGTACATCCGATGCACGTTTCGAATACAGCCACATCATAGAACTGTTTGATATGGTATAAAACTGCTAGAAGAGGTCGCCATAAAACTATTTAAGGATATCACTATAAAACTATTGAGGAATATCGTCATGGGACTTATAAAGAGGAGTGGTCCTATAACTGCTTAAAAATAGAGAAAAATCAACTGTAAATTGACAAGCTATAAAATACCGATGATATCTTGATTGCGCAATATCTTCTCGAAATTTCAAGCAGATTTCCTACTAAACCTATTCAACGCTAGAGTTTGCAGTGTATAAATTAGATGGAAAAACTGTAAAACACCTTCATATACTAAAGTTACACTGCATCGTCACAAAGCAAATAATCTAAATGCAGAGTCTACGTAAATATGGATAAATTATATATTAGGAAATCTTTTATTATCCTAAATCATAATACATTATACAGCATGGTATTTGCAAAAATTCTACAAATTCGCAACGCCCATAATTTAACCTTTATACCCAGCAAACTACCCTATAACGTGGAAGCCTTCATATTGATCGCTGAATTTGTTGCTGGGTTATTTCAATAACCATTAAACATGAGTAAGTACATAGCAAAAGCAAATATGTAAAACAAAAACAACAAATTTACTCAACTGTCCAATCGTTTGCATTGATTTTCTTTTGTCTGCTTTCTATTACAATTTTGTGTTGGAGAGCAAAAACAGAAAGTATTAAGATCGACACTGTTAGGTCTTGTTATAAGAAAAATAGGTTAATGATCATTATTTTGCTCATTCGTTTTATTGATTTTTTTGTTTCTTCTTCTTTTTTTGTGGCTATTTATTTACAATTTTTTAATTGCATTTACAGTATATTTTTATTAGTTATGTTTTGATTCTTCAACATAAAAAAATTATGATGTGTCTTTTGTTCACCGGAATCGTATTTCCAAACAGAGGTGGCTGTAGAAAGTAATGTCTTAATAACATTAGCATTTTCCAAACACTTAAATTCTTCTCCATGTCCATTTGCGTCTTCTAGCTTCTTGTTCACACTTCTGTTTAAATTTATTTTCAGAGTTAACTTAGTTTTCTCTTCGGCGGAATGTATTAAAAAAAATATTTAACATACTACGGTTTTTATTCGCGTTGACTTTTATTTGACCTATTTTTTTGCATAATTCAACATCAATTTATTCAAATTCTCCCTCCTCCCTTTGTATTATTTTGGAAGAAATTATTGCTTCCCTCTTTAGGTTTCCCATCAAAAAACATTTTTTTAATTAAATTGACTAGATTTGACATAAACTATTTATTTTATTTAAATTATTCCTTTTTCATTTGACTGCACTTATATGTGTTCTTCCCATTGACTTATTTATTTTTCCGCGTGTAATATTTTACGTTTTCGTTGCGACTTTTTTGCCTAATTAATACTTGTGTTTTTTTATATATCTACGTAAATCAATTTTTTGGACTGAAATCGTTTCGCGTCGTTTTTAATTAAAAATATTTGTTACTTTCGTCGTCATCATAAATATACTACAATTTTGTATTTTTTATAAACAAATTCGAGTGCAAGTGTACCATATACAAACAACAAAACAAAAACACATTACAATTTTTTCACTACGACATACCTACTTCTTGGCGCTTCTAACAAAAATCTAACGACTTATATATTCACACGTATATTGTTACTTCGAACATCATGATTTCCTGTATCAACAAACTGTTGTATCCGACTGTAGCCACTGTGGCTGCAGCTTCGGCCGCAGCAACACTTGCCTCATCGAGCGGTGCTCCCAGTGAAACACAAAGTGAAATATCATCGGTGGATAGCGATTGGAGTGACATACGGGCGATAGCATTGAAATTGGGTGTTTCGAATCCTGATGATTTACATACGGAACGTTTCAAAGTTGATCGACAGAAATTGGAGCAAATGATAAAAGCTGATAGCTCCATAGAGGGTATGAATGGAGCTGAGTATTTTTTCGAAAGCGTTATGAAAACTACTGAAACATATATAAGCTGGCCTTGTAGACTTAAAATTGGAGCAAAGAGTAAAAAGGATCCTCATGTACGCATTGTGGGTAAAGCCGAGGAAGTAGCTAAGGCTAAAGAACGCATTTTATCAAATTTAGACTCAAGAGGCACCCGTGTCATTACGAAAATGTATATCTCTTATACCGATCACTCCTATATTATAGGACGTGGTGGCAACAATATAAAACGCATAATGGAAGAGACCTCTACACATATACATTTTCCCTATTCGAATCGTTCGAATCCAACGGAAAAATCGAATCAAATTTCATTATGCGGTTCACTGGAGGGTGTAGAAAAGGCCAGATCATTGGTACGTTTATCTACACCATTATTGATATCATTTGAATTGCCGGTAATGGCAGCAGGACGTCCCCAACCGGATAGGGATACACCGTATGTAACGATGGTCGAGCAGAAATATAATGTGCAGGTCATTTTCTCATCTCGTCCGAAATTACACTCATCCCTGGTTTTGGTTAAGGGCTCAGAAAAGGAAGCTGGGCACGTTCAAGAAGCTACACAAACTTTGATAAATTTTTCATGTGAAAACATTGCGAGCCAAATTTTAGTTAATATGCAATTGGAGATATCGCCACAACATCACGAAATTATTAAAGGAAAAAATAATACCAATCTACTGAATATTATGGAGCGCACAAACACTAAGATAATCTTTCCCGATCTATCTGATATGAATGTTAAACCTTTGTGACTATAACAGGGACCATAGAAGGGGTCTATAAGGCAAGACAACAATTACATGGTAATTTACCGATTGCCTTAATATTTGACTTTACCGACAATCAAAACGATGCCTTTGAAATAATGAGCCTTAGCACTAAATATGGCGTTTATATAACATTGCGCCAGAAGCAAAGACAAAGCACTTTGTTATTAAAGGAGTCGAAAAGTTTATAGACAAAATCTACGAAGCCCGTCAAGAGATTTTACGTTTGACAACACCTCTGATTAAGCCGGAAATACCGGAACGATATTTTATGCCACAGGACAAAGATTACAATTTGGCCTATCGCACCACACTGACAGCATTATTGGCTGGCTATAACGAAAGTCCCAAAACACCAAATGTAATGCCGGCCACAACCGGACAAATATCATTGTCGCCCTATGGCAATAATAACAATTTGTTCCTTAACAATAACAACAATAATAATCTTTTGAACAACAACAATAATAACAATGCCAACTTAAATCAGTTGAATCGACAACAATTTGGTGGACTCTATCCCACCACACCGACAGGCATTTGTCCGCCAACGCAAAAATATTTGCAGATACATAATAGCAATTATGCTAGGCAGCAGCAGCAACAACAACAGCAGCAACATCACCATCATAATCAACAACAGCAGCAACAACAAATTCAACAAACACAAATGCAGCCACCAAATCATATGATCCAGGCACAGCAACAACAACACGTGCCACAAACTCATAACATATCACCACGCAATAGCTGCAGCAACAACACCAGTGGCTATCAAAGTTTCAGCAGTAGTACAACATCATTGGAACAGGCCTATCCACCATTTGGTAATGCTTTGGGTGTTAACACCAACAATGGAGCCAATGGTCCATCTCTGCTCAACGGAAATCGACCCTCACCATTCCTCTGGTCTCACCTTATGGGTTGGGTTCAACAACGGGTATTGTTGACTCAACGCCAACAAATGGCCGACTACAATTGACCCAATACAAGGATATACATTTCTTGTTGACATCTCTGGGTTTGGACCATTACATCAAAATTTTCGTTTTAAACGAAATAGATTTGGAAATGTTTATGACTCTTACAGATGAGAACCTTATGGAATTGGGTATGTTAATACGGGAATTCCAATTTGGTCACCCTAGTCACATATCATTAGATTACAAGGCTGGTCACCCTAATTGCGTGATCTAAGTTTCGAGCGCATCCAGAAAATGTGATGGTATTGGTGTCGCTCTATTACTCAACATGTCGGTTTGTGTCCTCTCTGTAAGCTTTTCAAATTTTCCATTGTTCAATTACTTTACTTCTTTACCAACCTGCAACCACAACCGTTGAAATTGGTAAGCGGCGTTCGTTTCTACGAAGAAAATTCAATAAAGAACCATACTTGTTCTTATTCCACACAATTCTAATACATTTTGTTTTATTTCTATTCCTTCTCCTTTTTTTCCGCACAAAATCGAGGGGAAAATATTTCGAATTTCAAGAAATATTTTCTTTTTGAAAGCAGCATCTAAACCAGCATCTTCCCGCAGAATTCCCCATAATTGGCAAAATCATTTTGGTCCTTCGAGCCGGATTTTTATTGCTGTTTATCATCCAACAATTTCATCCATCAAGTTAATCAAAACCAAGTTAAGTTTGTGCTTTTATTATTTCGAAGTGAGAAAATACAATAGTGCATTTAAAACAACAACAATTCAGTGCGATAAACAAAGTGCGTTTTGCCGTCGGCAATTTGATTTTTCGTTTACCTTATTCAACGCACAGTGTTCCAATTTAATTCCAAAAAATATTCATTTTTTCGCACGATAATTTATCCATTTACATTGAATATTTTACATCCAATTCAATTCCATAATTTTCCATTTAATATTCAGTGAAAAATTTTTCCATTTATTTTTCCATAAAATTTCTATAAATATATTAAAATTTATATTTATTTATACTAAAATTCCATATTCCATTTATTTCTTAACTCGCGACAGTGTGTTTTCTTTTTTATTTCTTCGTTGTTTTGCGTTTTGCCGCGAAGTTATTTAGCATTCTCTTTCCATTTCTAGTGGTTTGTTGTTGTGTTTATACTTATCCATCATCTTTTCTAACTCCAGCAGTAGTAGTTGTTGTTGTCGTTAGAGACTAACCAGTGTTGTGGAGTCTCTCTACCGACAAAACAATTACCGTATAAACACACACCCACACTCATTCGTTTGCCAGCTGTTCTCTGTTGAGTCGTTTGTCCACTCAGCAAAACAAGCAGTGACATTCTGTTTGTTATCACTCAACAGTGAGTAGCATATTGTTTATTATTATACGTGCACCCTACCGTCAGTCCGTTTATATGGTCGCACTATAAGTAGTTTGTGACACATAATATTTTTTTATATATTTCATATATATTAGTGTTGCTTTTCACTTACCTAAATCCCTACGATTGTTTAGTGTGTATTACGGCCGCTAGTTGTCGCCTTATAAATAAAGTTCTCCTTATAAAAACATCGTTTTTCAAGTGTTTTTTGAATTTTTTTCGTAATTGTGGCAAGTCTACCGAACTTGCCTTAAATAAGTTTGTTCCTATTGGTCCGTGGCTATCCTAGTTCCGCATACTGCCGCTAGAGGTCGCACTTCTATTCAAGGAAATAATCGAAAAGACGCAATTTTTTCCCTTTTTCTTCTTAATATTGAGGTGTTCTGTATCCTTTCGGGTTATATTTCTCACAGTTGGTCTTTAATTCCCTTGTCCGAATTTCTAGTTCACACAGTGGCAGCTAGTTGTCGCTTTCCACACCTTTAATTAGGACCTAAACGCTACATACGTGATTTTTCCCATTTTTTTTCGAAGTTTTTCCTTCATTAAAAGTATATAAAAATGTCGTTGGATGCGTTTATTCGCAATGCTGATCGTCTCGTCGCATTTAATGCCGACGTAAGCGATGGTGATATTCCTATTACTTCACCACAATTAATCAAGGTCCATATTTCCGAATTTAAGTCCTTATGGGAACAAGTGAAGTTATCCTTTGACCAATTTATGATCGATAGGCCAACCGAAGATGATGGAGAGCAGGAAGACGGTGATGATGATACTGCTTCGGAGTTGGAGACATTCCGGGCTAAATACAATAGCACCTATGTGACTTATTGTACATGTTTAGCCCGCCTAACTCAGCTCTTGGAGGACTTCCAAGCCCAATCGGTTCCAAAGGAACCTTCAACCTCCCCATCGTCGTTGCCTTCTCCTGGTCCTAGTTCCGGTATTCGTTCTGAGCACAGTTCAAGCTATTCATTCAATCTCCCACCGTGCGACACTGAGGTCTTCACTGGGGATTATATGTCATGGCCTACCTTCCGAGACATGTTCACGGCCGTGTACATAAAAAATTCCAGGCTCAGTACAGTTGAGCGCTTGTTCCATTTAACACAGAAGACCAAAGGTGAAGCACGTGATATTGTCCAAAGAGCTCCACTTACCAATCAAGGTTTCCAGCTAGCTTGGCAGAACTTATGCTCACGTTTCGAAATCAAGCGCATTCTGGTGAATGGTCAGCTGAAAATTTTATTCAATCTTCCCTTTATTAAATCCGAATCAGCGAGCTCCATTAAATCCATGCAACGCGATATTAACTCCTGTATTGATACGCTTTCCATGTACGATATCGACGTCAGAAGTTGGGATCCAATATTCGTTTTCCTGTGTTCCAATCGGCTCCCTGACTCCACTCTGACATTGTGGGAACAAGGTTTGTCTGATAAGACATCTATTCCAATGTGGGCGGATCTTGATTCCTTCCTCACATACAGGTATCGTACACTCGAATCCGTTTCCGAAATGCGTAATGATCCGAAAGCTGATAATAAAGGGAAATCTAACTCCAATTCTAATCCGAATTCCAAAGGCTCAAAGTTCAGTTCATTCCAGACTAAGGTTTCGATTCCAAAATGTCCATTGTGTCCCAATTCTGAACATATTATTCGAAAATGTCCTAAGTTTATTGCAATGGACATACGGCCGCGTACATCTGAGGTTA
>NW_026882185.1:0-38684 GCF_032173495.1 Musca vetustissima | reverse complement strand
ATGATTTTTGTAAATTTAGATGTCACACTTTATTTTTTGTTTTACCTTACTCTAACATTTCTTTCTTCTTACTTTGTTATTTTTGTTAAACGTATTCTAGCACAAATATGATTTTTTGTAAATTAGATTTCACACTTTCACTTTCTGTGTTATTCCTTATTTTGTTTAATTTTATTTTAACATTTCTTCTTTTTTACTTTTGTTAAATTTATAATAACTTACTAATAATAATTTGATCATTTTCCTTATATCCCGGTAGTCCGCTAGTTCTTACGTAACATCCTTTTCGTACTCCTACTCAGGAACGGTTCTCGTACCGGCAGTTGGGATGTTTTAATCCTTTAACGTTGGGCGCCAGTTAATGTTAGAAGTTAAAGTTTATTTCACACTGCTATGGTGTTTCTTTATTTTGTTACTAACATTTATGTTGCGGTGCTATGCACCTCTCTTTGTTGGATTTACAATTATGATTAACTTCAACTTAAAACTAATATTATACTGCAGCCTGGTCGTGCTCGTTATTACGCTGAGTCATCACTTGCGGTGCGCTGGTATTAGTGCGCGTGTTTGTGGCGGATGACTGCCCTGGTGTCATATTCCTGTTGATTTGTCGGACTGCTTGCGCAGCATAATGATGGGAATGTTTACTAGTTGGTTTGCATATTTAGTTTGATGTTTATTAGGGTGAGCCGTTAACTTATATCTTAATCTGAACGAATCCTCGCGAAACTTAGCACACACCAAATTTCGTGCAAATCGAAAAATATATTCGGACTTTAGTGCACCATTTAATTTAATCGGACGAAAATATAAATGACAGCTTTATCTAAATCTGAACCGATTTTCACGAAACTTAACACACATCGTTTCGATTTTCGACATCATTCTAGACGCTATTTCGTGCAAAACGAAGAATATATAGGGCCTTTGGTGCACCATTTACATTGAATCGGACGAGCATTTATATGGGAGCTATATCTAAAGCTGAACCGATTTTTACGAAACTTAGCACACATCATTCTAGACCTAATTTTGTACGCTGTGCGAAATTTCGTGCAAATCGGAAGATATTTTGGGACTTTGGTGAACCATTTACCTTAAATCGAACGAAAATATATATGGGAGCTATATCTAAATCTGAACCGATTTTCACCAAACTTAGCACACAGCATTCTCGACCTAATTCAGTACGTTGTACGAAATTTCGAAGTATATTTAGGGACTTTGGTGTACCATTTAACTCAAGTCGGACGAAAATATATATGGGAGTTATATCTAAATCTGAACCGATTTCCATGAAATTTAGCACACATCATTCTAGGCTTAGTTCAGTACACTGTGCCAAATTTCGTGCAAATCGAAGCATATTTAGGGACTTTGGTGCACCATTTACCTTAAATCGGACGAAAATATATATAAATCTAAACCGAATTTTCGAATTTCAATAGAGTTCGTCCTTGGGCCAAATAAATGAGCTGTGCCAAATTTCATCCAATTCGAATCATAAATGCGATCTGTACTTTGTTTACAATTTAATATCTACAGACGGACGGACGGTCATGCATAAATCGACTTAGAAAGTGATTCTATGCATATTCTCAAAAGGAACCATGGGTCTATCCGGTTTCCTTTTGCCTGTTACAAACATATGCACAAAGACATAATACCCTGTACCTCAGTGTGGTGAAGGGTATAATAATTAAAATTAATAAATATTAAGATAAAAGAAATGTTTCTAACAAAATTCCTACCAACACATTTTCATTTATTATTTTTAGAAAAGCAAATTTGATATATTTTCCTAATTTATAATCAAAAAACGTCAATACAAAAGTATAATATTTTAAGAGTATGTGAATTAATTCACCCCATTGTGCAAACACAGCCACGTGCAATATATCATAAATGGCAGTGCTTTATTTAATAGTTTTTGTTTTTAAGTTTTTTTTTTATTTGTTTCAAAAGTGGCTAAACCAGCAGCGTCATCGGAAATGTCAAAATAAAATGACAAGATCTCGGCAAATATTTTGAAAATTTAATGATCGTCACCTCTAATTTTTGTGGAGGTGACACCCAAAACTTATTGATGAATAACAACAACAACATGAGGAAAACCGGTGACGACGTTAAAAGGCGAACGCGCAATGCCTGCCAAACACCAGAGCAAGTGACGCCTATTATTAATAAAGAGACATTTGGCCCGAATGGCTGGCTATACGGCCGGTCGGTCAGTCATTTAGGCAAACCAAGTGTTGAAAGTTTATGCATTGGCCGTCGTCTACGTTGTTGTTGGTGTTGTTGCTGCTGTTGATGTTTGTTTATTAAACATTACATTATTTTATTGCATTATATGGAGATTTGCAATGCATTCACAGCAATTGACTGAATATTTAATATCCATTGGTCATCCAATGGATAGATGGATTGGGTGGTCGATGCTATGGCGGGATGTTGTCTGTCTATAAACACGTTCCGTTAACACGCTTTAAGCTGTGCACAAAAAAAAAGAACATGGCCTGTACATAACGGCTAAATACTGCCATGCATCTATCACCTCCATAGCAGGAGGACGATTTTTTTTGTTGTGTTTCATTTTTTCTTTGGCCATAGAATTTAATATGTAAATTTGTTTGCAATAAATATTTAAATATTACGATTTTAATAGCAGTGCTGCTACGATCTTTAGTATTTATTTATTAATATTTTCATATTATCCTCCTGGCTCTCGGATATACGAATATATATATCTATACGGCTGCGGTTTGGCTATGGATAATTTGGAATTTATTACCAAACGATCATGGGTCTAGCTAGCTGGTTGGTTGGTTGGCTGGCAGTTTTGGCGGTATTATTGCCAAGCAGTAGTCCATGTCCAAGTGGTAACAGCAGCCGGTGCAAGAGAAATAATTCCACTGGTTTGAGGGAACAGTGGTATAAATGTCCAAACACTTGTTAAAAAGTATCTTTCCAAAATTTGATTTCCTGAGATAAAATACCTTGAAACTTCATTGTTCGGAGTTTAATAAAGAATAGGGCCAACACTAACAGCCTAGCCTACGGGGTCGATATCGATATTTATAGGATTTTCAATTTTCATAAGTACTGTGTAAACAGCTGTAGGAGAATTACCTCCACGCCATTACAAGTCTCAACGTTTTTTTTTTAGAAATTCCATAAATGGCTCTTCGATGTATTTTTATACCCTTCACCACACTGTGGAAATTTGGCACACTTCACTTATTTGGCCCAAGGACGATCCCTATTGAAATTGGGAAAAATCGGTTCAGATTTAGATATAGCTCCCATATATATTTTCGTCCGATTTAAGGTAAATGGTGCAGGAAAGTCCCTATATATCTTTCGATTTGCACGAAATTTGGCACAGCGTAATGAATTAAGCCTAGAATGATGTCTGCCAAGTTTCGTTAAAATCGGTCCAGATTTAGATATAGCTCCCATATATATTTTCGTCCGATTTTATGTAAATGGTGCACCAAAGTCCCTATATATTTTTCGATTTCCACGAAACTTGGCATAACGTACTGAATTGAGCCTAGAGCGATGTCTACTAAATTTCGTGAAAATCGGTCCAGATTTAGATATAGCTCCCATATATATTTTCGTCCGATTTTATGTAAATGGTGCACCAAAGTCCCTGTATATTTTTAGATTTGCACGAAATTTGGTATAACGTACTGAATTGAGCCTAGAGTGATGTCTGCCAAGTTTCGTAAAAATCGGTCCAGATTTAGATATAGCTCCCATATATAGTTTCGTTCGATTTTATGTTAAAGATTCACCAAAGTCCCTATAAATCTTTCGATTTGCACGAAATTTGGTATAGCATACTGGATTGAGCCTGGAACGATGTGTGCTGAGTTTCGTGAAAATCGGTTCAGATTAAGATATATATATATATTTCCGTCAGATTTAATGTAGATAATGTACCAAAGTTCTAATATTGCATAGATCGATTGATTTTAAGTAATTGACGCACCAAGGAAACAATATATGGTTGATAGGAACAAAACGTACTGAAATTAGTATAACCCAACCTGTGACAAGTTTCGTTGAAATCGATATCATATGGTTTCCAAATTGAAACTTTTTTGATGGGTTGATTGATTTCGTTTTTCCCAAAGTTCACGCATTGTAACTTAATAACATATTTCACATATTTAACATACCTTTCCTTGAGATTTTCAAAAATATAGCTTAAAAACCACTGTTCACGGACAGACTATTCCAAAATAAATTTTGATGCATGTTCTGGCTCAACAGTGGCTGGCTACACATTGCCATTGGTAGCAAACGGCAATCGATGACTAGTTGCCTTGCTGGCTGCCTTATTTCGTTTGGCTAAACTGTGACTGGTTGGCTGACTGACTGGGAGGCAAAATGCAATTGCAGCACCAAAACATTATTTGACTCGTGCTGTGTAATAAATATTTTATTTGTAGAATATCTTTGTTTGAATCCGAAGCTATTTTTCCTTGCTTGCTTTGTTCTCCGGTATTTTTTTTCGCCGATGTTTATTTTTTGAATTTAGTTAGAATTTTATTAGTTTTTGCAAATAAAGATTTTTATATTTTGCATCTCCAACATCGATGCATAATTTTAATACCTTTCAACGCAAAAACGAATTTGTTAGTTGGCAAAAAACCAACCAACCAAACCGAACGAACGACCAACTGCACAAAATTGCACATAAACGAAGGCGTCGAACAGCGGAAACAAAAAAAGGTGGCGCTAAATAAACAACCATTGAAATGGTCAAAAGTCTTGAGGGTGTTGTTTTGTTTTTGTTTTTTATTTGCTTTCAATGTAATACTAAACATTTTTGATTTGCATTAAACAATTGTCAATATATCCGTTAAAATCGTGTACAATCGGAAAATCGCCCAATAGGCGTTAACAATCATGCAGTTTTCAATCAATTCTACAACAATTTGAAATATTTATTTTATTTTATTGATTACACATGTCTGCATGCAAATATGGCGGATATTGAGCGAACTTTGACATGATCAAAAATTGAAAGAAAATAAATAAAAAAAATAGAAAACTCAAGCCAATAAAAAAATTTCTTCCAATGGTCAGGGGTAAAAATGCATTCCGTATATAAAGACCTATTAAAACTACGTTGTTTTGTGGAGCTGAATAGCCAGCTAGTGGTTGCCCATATAAATGACAAAAAACCGGGTCTATCATATGTTGAAATGCGGTTTCGGGAGAGAAAAAACATTGCTGAATTTTGTGACTTCAGAGAACTCTGTCCGACGCTGTCCAGGAAAGAACAGTTGAGTATGTATATACCTTTGAGGCGGGGACGTACGCAGTGAGTGATCAGGGAGCCGGAACTAGCCCCTGTCTATGTGCCTGCTGCGAGGACATCGAAATATTGTTTGAAGATTCGTGTATAACCTTTGAAATATCTGAATTTGAGTGTAACCTTTTATGCGATCTATGTCAAAACTTAGACATTCGTGAAAGTCTATCAATTACTGAGAAATCGCAAAGGGAAAATCGTGAAAATTAATTAGAAGTTCTTTATAGCAGTTTAGAAAGTCTTCTTATACGAGAAGTTTTCATAAAATCTTCTTATTTTAGACCAGATAAAATTCTTATAGAATACTATATGGAACTCTTAGGGAAGACCAAAAAGTCTTCTTATAGAGGACCAGAAAATCTTCTTGGAAAAGGAAGAATGTCATCTTATTTAGGGCCTGTGTGTATTTTTATAGAAAACTGATAGGTCTTCCAATAGGAAATCGGCAGGTTTTCTTATAAAAGAATCACGAAACTTTTTTCAATATAATGCCGGAAGCACGATAGAGCTTCTAAGACAATACCAGAAGGTTTTCTTATAGACGACCGGATTGTAATCTATCAGAAGGACTTTTTAAAAACCAGTAAGGAAAGTAGTAAAGTCGGACTGGGCCGACTATATGATACCCTTCGCCTCTTTGGGTATAGTCTACATATGTATCCTAACAGACGTCGCCTTTTCGAAGGAATACTAATTTCAGTACATTAAATAGAACGAAAATTTTAATTTACTAATGTACGATTTTTACGAAACCCACACATTATTCTGGACTTAATGCAGTACCCTATGCCAAATTTCGTGTAAATCGAAATGCATATAAGGACTTTGGTGCCCCATTTATCCTAAATCGGACGAAAATATATATGGAAGCTATATTATAATCTGACCCGATTTTTTCGAAACTTTGCACACATCATTCTCGACCTAATTCTATGCAAAATTTCGTGAAAATCGAAAGATATATAGGGACTTTGGTGCACCACTTACATAAAATCGGACGAAAATATATATAGGAGCTATATCTTTATCTGGACCAGTTTTCATGAAAATTAGCACAGATCATTCTGGACCAAATTCAGTACCCTATGCCAAATTTCGTGCAAATCGAAAGATATTTAGCGACATTGGTGCCCCATTTACCATAAATCGGAAAAATATATATGGGAGCTATATCTAAAACTGACCCGATTTTCTTCAGTTTCAATAGGGTTCGGTCTTGAGCCAAATAAATGACTTGTGCCAAATTTCATCCAAATCGGATCATAAATGCGACCTGTACTTTATTTACAATTAAAAATCTTCAGACGGACGGACGGATATGCATAGATCGACTCAGAAAGTGATTCTATGCATATTCTCAAAAGGAACCATGGGTCTATATCGTTTCCTTTTGCTGTTACAAACATATGCACAAAGACATAATACCCTTTACCCAGTGTGGTGAAGGATATAAATACTAGAAGATATTCTTGAAAAGTTAGAAGACCAGAAATACAACAGGTTCCTTACAATTGAGAACAAAAGGTCTTATTATAAAACGAAAGTGTGGTTCTTTCAAAGATTGCCAGAAGGTATTTTTAGTAGGACGGAAAATCTTCTAATAACCGGCCAGAATGTATTACTTTATATGACTAGTGATCGACTTACCGAATGGAATATCTTCTTCTAAAGCTGAGCACGCCTAGGGTTCGAACCTAAGTCTCCAGAGCAACATAAATGCTGTCAGACCACTTAACGTTCTAAACCATTAACACACTTCCGAAGGTTGCACCGTGGAAGCAATTGTGGATGTGTGGATTATTTATCTAACGTTACAACAAAAATCTGCTTTGAAAATAACTGTTTCTAGAGTGAAGATAAACGTAGGGCCTGGATAAAATTTAATTTAAATTGCAGGTGCAATTTTGCATTGATTCCGACATAAATACAAGTTGTGGACACACGACCTTTTTAAAATCACCTATACAAAATGTCTGATGAGGCGCTTAACCAACGCCGAAAAGCGTCGCATAATGGTGAGCGCTTAGGTTTTTTCACCTGACATTCCTTCTCGTTGCAAAAATCATCTATCATTAAGCTCGAATGGAAAAAAACTAACTTTAAAGACTATTCAAATTTGTCTTACAGGCAAAACTCAAATAAATAAGAAGACTTCGTAGAATGTCTTCCTAAAAAGGTTTTAAGCTATTCTTCTTTTATAAATCATATATCACAACAATTAGATATAATTTATGCATTCCAAACATAACCCGACGAACTCTTCGAAATTATGACATATTCATAATTGCATCAAAAATCGTTTATTTATGTGTCATATAAACAATTAACTATCTCACGTTATGTTCATAATTAGAGAGTAATACAAAAAATTTAGCTCCGATCCATTGTTGTTGCTTTGTTGTGGCAAAACATAAAATTATACATTTAATATTTTTAGTGAAAATCATATGACAATGTGCCAGTTGATCGGGCTGTTTGTCTAATAAAATAGCAGTTGATTTTTTCACAAAATGCCAGCTGATGGAGAGAAACATAATCGCCAAAACAAAGCCGTAAAACTGTGATATATCCGAAAAAACAACAAAACTTGGCTTTTAAAAATTGTCATAAAATTTGAGACAAGTTGAGTAGGCTGGGTGGTATGGTGTGGACAAAATATTACAATTTCGATCAGAGTCATAAGAGAGTGTTTTCATTATGTACATTACGTTTACTAGTGGCTATGATAAGGAAAGGACACTATCGCAAAAACTGGCGTAGACACCATAGAAGTAACTATTTTTTTATTTCAGTTTCCCTGAGGATACAATACCTTTATTGTAGGTGTCTGTCGCATTTTTCAAACGAGATGACTGTTGAACGGAATAATGCAGACGCGTTGATGTTTGTTTGAATGTTTCTTGAACACTCCTCTTAAATTTGCTTATGCTATACCTTACTTGGTTTAGCAGAGCATCTCGCTTCGCATCTTCTACCGACCGTCGCACCTCTCCACTGGTCGACGGGGTTCCAAAGATGACGTTTTCACTTTCTTCTGGTTCCATTATCTTCGTATCTTCCAAGGCAGTTTTCTCCTCCTTGTCCAGATTTTCCATCGCTGACCTTGTAACTTCGTACACATGCTGATAATAGTTATGCTTCCTGTATTCGTCGTCACTTTTCAGCATTGGTTCCAATAAACCATGATTATGGGCAAACTCCTTCCACGTTTCTCCCAGTTTCTTCTTAATATCCTGCCTTTGCGGCTCACGCATCGGCACTTTTTGGCTGCCCCTGAAAAATTCTCCAATCAAATCACCCAATTCCTTTTGGCGATTTAACAATTTTTTGGCAGACATTTTTCTCCTTTGTTCAGATATGTTTTTTATATAATTTTTTTTTTCTTTTACTATGTCGATACTACGACGACGACTTATTCAGATTTTTATTCCAAATTGCTTTACTGGTTCTATTGAGTGTCTTACCACTGGTGGGGGATCACTCAATATTTCGAAGGACCAAAATGAACGGAATAATGCAGACGCGTTGATGTTTGTTTGAATGTTTCTTGAACACTCCTCTTAAATTTGCTTATGCTATACCTTACTTGGTTTAGCAGAGCATCTCGCTTTGCATCTTCTACCGACCGTCGCACCTCTCCACTGGTCGACGGGGTTCCAAAGATGACGTTTTCAACTGTAATACCACATTTCGGATTTTAAGAGCCCTAAATCCTCGAATATATTTAGTTTATTCTTACTTTATGTTTTTGAATTTTTTTTTAAGTTTTTCATTTTAAGCTTCCAACTTAATTTTTGCTACCTTCTCCTTTTTGTTTGCACTCTTTTACATCACACACTACCACTTTGTCATGCGTTTAAAGCTCTGTAAGAAATTGTGAATCACATGCAAATATCCTGCTGTAGACACAAACAACTGTAATTTACATTTGCTAAAGGTGTAAATTGTTGTGGTGGCTGATTTCATTTCTCTCTTCATGCCCCAGCTATGCTGGAGGCAACAAATCCACGTGTTGACTGTCAAAGGTATCTCGTATTAATGTGCATAACCAATATTAATATTTTTTTATTGTTTATAAACCTCTTTAATATTTTTTTATTATTGCCAAAAACGACTCAAAACATTCGTTTCTCTCAATTATAAATTGAGTTTTAAATGTAATTGTTTTGATTGTTAAAAATTGTGATTTTGCTTAACTGTCTGTCAGTCAGCCAACCTACCTACCTTCCACCTTGTTCATAAATTTGCAAATTAACGTTTATGAAATTTTGTGTTGACAAACCATATAACCGGATGATATTAAACGTGAGTTTTTCTTCAAAATAAACAAAAAATAAGGTCGCGATTATTTGGTGAATTTTTTATGGTTGACCTTTGAAATTAAAAAGTAAAAATAGTATGCGCTGTAAATGAATATATTTCAGGTGTTGACATATTTTGGATATTATTGGAAAAGTTGTCAAATATAATGAGTTCCATTCAAGTAATTTTATAAAATAAAAATAATATTCAGGTTCTACTACAGATACTATTAGAATAAATTTTCTTCGACTTTTAGTTACAACTCACCTCAAAAGCCTGCCTGAAGAGTAGTTTATTCATTATAGCATTTTGAGTTGTGGAAACGGTGGATTAAGGAGTTCCCTGGCTTTTTTGGAAGCGAATGTCATTAACTACCCTAAATCAGAATGCAGATCAGAACAGTCAGACGGGGTCGATCATATTTTAAAATGTACAACTAACAGTCCCGTAATCTTCGATTTCTGTGCAGTATCGGTAATATTAAAGCTATAAATGGACCTATTCAAAATGTTTAGTATATTGGCGTGCTCTAGGACCATGCTAAATATTAACCGATCATAATCAAAAGAGCCAGACTCTGTTCCCAGTTGGCCTGCTAAATATTAACCGATCATAATCAAAAGAGCCAGACTCTGTTCCCAGTGTAAGCTTCCATAATGCTTTGGTCATAATTGTGGTCTTAAGAGAGACTAGAAAAGAGACAAGAATATTGGTTTTCTTCCATTTAATCATTTACATTAGAACTTTTTACCTAACCTAACCTACTCTATGAAGATTTATTTGACATGTATACAATGGAATTGACAATTGAAACCCACTGGTTTAAACAAAATCCGGTACAATGTAAACGTACTATAAGACTTTAAAATTTGAGTTTCCAAATCAGTCGGATTGAGTGACTGAATTTTATAAGCCTTAAGACCCAAGTCTTTACTATTTATGCTATGCCCTGTTCAACTATCCGACAAAACTTCATGCATATCCCGATCCTACACCTTTATAATGATTCCAAATTCAAATTTCAGGATTCCAAATATATTGGTTCATTCATTGGTTTAGTACACAATAGTACGAATATCCAAAACATCCTAAATACCCCTAATCCTACACACCCACAGTGATTTTATACCCAAGTTTCAGGATTCCAACACTATCGGTTCACCCACAATTAAATTTTACCAAATTTTGTGCACAATAGTACGAATATCCAAAACTTCCTACATACCTCAATCCTACACCTCCACAGTGATTCTAAATCCAAGTTTTAGGATTCTAAATCTATCGGTTCACCCACAGTTTAATTTGTACAAAATTTAGTACACAGTAGTACTCCAAAACCTCCTTCCTATTCCAATCCTACTCTCCCACAGTCATCCTAATTCCAAATTTCAGGATTCCTACTCTATTAGTGCATCCGCAATTCGAATTGTACCAAATTTAGTACATAGTTGTACCAATTTCCACAACTTCCTACATACCTCAATCCTACACCCCCACGGTCATCCTAAATCAAAGTTTCAAGATTCCAACTTTATCAGTTGACCCACAATTCAAATTGTACCAAATTTAGTACAAAGTAGTACGAATTTCCAGATCCCCCTTCTTACCCCAAACCAACACCCCCCACAGTGATACAAAATCCAAGTTTCAGAATTGCAACACTATCGGTTCACCCACAATTCAAATTGTACAAAATTTAGTACACAATAGTACCAATTTGCAAAACTTCCTACATACCCCAATCCTACACTTCCACAGTGATCCTAAATCAAAATGTCATGATTTCAACTCTATCGCTTCACCCACAATTTAAATTGTACCAAATTTAGTACACATCAGCACAAATTTCTAAAACTTTCTTCATATTCCAATCTTACACCTTAACAGTGATCCTGACTCCAAATTTCATGATTCTAGCTCTATAGGTTCACCTAAAATAAATTGTACCAAATTTAGTACCCATAAGTATTAATTTGTTAAACTGAATCCTGATCATAATCGTAAATCCCTACAATGATCCTAACTCCAAACGTCATTGTTCCAGCTCTATCGGTTCACCCAAATCCAAATTGTACCATTTATAGTACGATTTAGTACTTTTCGTACACATAAGTAAAAAATTTCCAAAATTACGTACATATCCCAATCCTACACTCCGACGGTAATGTTACTTTCAATTTTCAGGATTCATTTCAGCTCGATTTGTACCTCCAAATCAAATTTGTACCACATATAGTACCATATAGTACTTTTCGTACACATGAGTACACGCTTTCCAAACTCTCCTCATATCGACTCTACTTCTTAACCTTAATTTGCATTCCAAATATCAATTTTTTAGCTCAATCCACGTCTCACGCTACGAAATTGTACCAAATTTAGTACATTTCAGTACTTTTCGGAGACTTATAGTTCGAATTTCCAAAAAGCCCTTTGCTACATCTATTCTACACACCATCAGTGACCCTCGCTCCAAATTGCAGAGTTCTAGCTACACTGGTTTGCCAAATACAAATGGTATCACATTTAGTACTTTTCGAATCGTTCTAGTACGAATTTGGACCAAGAGTGACCCTTACCCAAACCAAGAGTGACCCTCACCCAATATTCTAGCTTCAACTGTTTGGTCTGGGCGTTGATGAATCGTTAAATCAGTCAGTCAGTCAATCACTTTACCCTTTTATTAGTATAGATATATATGTTTTATAATTTCAAGGACATAGACCCCATTTAATGGTCCCGATCGGTTTTCCGTATGCTGTAGGTTTACAAATTTCACCCGAAATTATTAAAAATCGCCTCCAGTACTCAATTCTTCTTATAGACTTCTGCCTTAGCCAGAAAGGCACAATAGACACATCAAATATGTTTTTCGAAAATAATATTTCTGTAATCGTCAAATAAGTCGGAATCTGGCGGAAATTCATAGAAGGTACTTAGGCCACTGGATATATTTTTTCTAAAGTACTTCTCATTGATTGCCAATATATATCGGGATCTGATAAAACTTCTTTCCATAGGTACCCGTCACAATTATCCAGAAAGGCACATTGGCCAGTGGAAATATCATTTCAAAATGACTTCTTTTGTAATGATAAAATACGTCGGATCTCCTCATCTTATGATAATTTTAACCCTTTGTGGCCCAATGTTGCCCACAGGCAACAAAATGTTTTAGAGCTAATATTTAATATACTGCTAGTAGATATATATTCTTTGGATTACATACGTCAATGCCTGATTATGGACGACACATATTACAAGAAAAATCTAAAAAATTCAAATTTTTGGTAAAGTTATGAGCTTTTTAATATGGAGAAGAGGGAAAAAATGTGTACAGTACTACTATTCAGTCCAAATTATTTAAATCGCTTCGTATTTGAAGCATACGAACTCTGCCGTCAGAATTATTTTTGATTCTTGTAAAACAGAATATAGAGAATAATTTAAAATGATTTTTTCGTCGATTTTGCATTTGGTTTTCTTGATATTGGACTTTAATTTTTCTGAAAGAATGTACTGTATCTCCCGAATGCAAGGCTGTAGCGATGTCAAAATTTGTCCATATCCTATCTAGGATAGTTGCATTAAATCTGTGAACAGAAAATTGTTCTATGATTACAAAAAAAAATTCGGGGCTCAAAGGGTTAATATTCAACAAGGAATTTCCACTCTGAAAATAATTTTGTTCATTCTACACTAACATTTTTACAGTGTATTCTTTCTCTTAATATTCGCCAAATAACTAAACAAACCATATACAAAATTGCTTGTGTGGTATAATTTTCAAATAATCATAAACAATTGTCTTCAAATATTTGAGATTTATCTGTGTGATATTTGTAAAAATTTGATACTCCGATGACAGCAATGGAAGCAAAGTCAATCAGCAAAGAATTGACAATTGTCAATGGGAAAAAATGGCAGCGAGCTGTTGAAACAGCATGAAGTACACATGCGCCCAGCTAACAAACAGTTGGTCTGCCAAATAGCGAACAGTGACAGACAAAAAGACAGACATAAGCAAAGTAAAACGACAATGACAAATGTGCCGAAATGTTCAACAAAGACCCCCACACTAATAATTTATTACTCCATATTGTATGATGTGTGTGTGTGTGTGCCTATGTTTCAGAGGAATGAATGAAAACTCTTCGAAAGTGGAAGAAACCTTAAGAAATCAAAATGAATTGTTAAACCTTTCAAAAACGTTAGCTTTCAATCAAAAAAAATTTACAATTGTTCGCAGAGAAAAAGAAAAACTGCACACATTGTATCTATGAGCAATGTATGCTTCTCTGTTTATTTGCCAAGAAAATTTTCAAAGGAAAGCTTAAACATTTTCAAATTATAAGACTCTGTCCGCTGAAGGACTCCTTGTTAGGCTGGCTGATTGACTACCTTCAGTGGTGTACGCTGTGAGGTCAACTTCCACAGCATTGCTTGTAGAATTAATGACTTCGATCAAAGCGTCATTATTGAACAATAGCATTTTAGCAACTGTAGAAGCTTTGAATTGTCTAACCAAGTATTGGAATTATATTCAAAATATTTACACGTCCAATGTTGTTACCGAGTGATTTTTTTGCCCAATGTATTTGCAAGTTAGGTGGTGGTTTGTGGATATTTTTTGTTATTGAGTTTCAAATATACTTTGTTTGAAACTTTTTTGTGTTATTTCTATCATGGGGAATTACTCATGGTTATGTTGGTGTTGATATCACTGGCGAGGGAAAACAAGGATACCGAAATGGCAAACCTTGTCTAAACCAAGAGATATCTGATAAAATAATAAACAATTCTTTATATTTTTACAAGGTCTACTATATATATGGGCAGAGATGCTTAGAGTACTTGGGTACTTATCTTGCGGTCTTACCCCCCAGTGCTGGAAACTCCAGTTAATACAAAGCGTCAACCAACGCCCCCACACCGAAATGCAGGTACCAATCGATCACACGTATTTGGACGCAATCACCTCCTGCCTTTCTATGGGTCAGGCAACTTCACACCGAGCCACATCTCTACCCGCGATTTAGGTATAACAACACCAACTGCCATGCTAAATCCGCAGACCTAGGGGCCCTGACAGCCGTGCTACCGAAACCTTCAGTCAGAATTATACCCGAAGCTATTACCAGTAGAACTCCAAGTAGTTCGAGACTGTTCACTCACAGACTATAGCCTCTGCCCAGCTTCATAGCCAAAGCTACTACCATAAGGACTAACATGCAGGCTCTCTACAATGAAACAATCTCACGATATTGGTAGCCACCATGCATCTCAACCCTCGCAACAACTGCTCCACAAGCCTGCTAGTCCGGGAATGATCCCCCACAGACCAACCTCTGCACGTTTCCGTAGCCGAAACTACTACCATTTGAACTAATAACTGCAGGCTCTCCACAATGAAATAACCATTAAGAGAGGATGAAAAACAGATGCAAAAACCAACACCTCTCGATGCTAATTCCCACACCGTCTCCATACTCACCCAACGATCATTCCACAAGCCTACAAAGTTCGGGAATGGTGACCCTATTAGTTTCGATTCATGATCTGGGACTAGTAAACCCAAAGGCACACCCAGAACACCGAATACCCTCACGGGCATTCCACACACAACACATGCACATAGGACAGCGACCGCAACCATCCGGCCCGTCGGATCAAACACACAGGACAGTGACTGAACACCCTCACGAATGTCCAGCCCGTCGGACCAGGCACCCATATATATGGGCAATAATAATGAACATGATCAAGAATTATTTTATTATATTTCATAGTATTCTCCAGCATAATTGTTCACGTTGCGAGAGAAACTGTGGCCAGCACTCGCAGAAGAAACAGGAAAAAGTTCGCTTATAAAGTGTTTCTCTAAAAACTTTCATTGAAATTGGTTCGTCATCGAAGGCCCATATGGTCTGTTGTTTTGTTTCGGGCTCCAACGCATTGATCCAGGGTCTCTTTTGCATATTAGGTTGGGGAAAAGGAAATCCATTATTTTATATGAATTATAGGACCTTATTTAACCAAATATTTACCGTTTTGTTGTATGATTTATTGCCAGAAGTCATGCCCTCTATTTGTAAAAAACTCAACTAGTCGATATTCACAATCCTCCCTCGATACAAATTTTTTATCATTAAAGAAAATTTGCAATGCATGAAAAAGATTGTAATCTCCTGGTCCGGACTGTATGGCGGATGCAATAAAACTTCTCAATCAGGCTCCCAATGTTTCTGGCGAGTCACTGTAGATGTGTGTGGCCTAGCGTTGTCCTGGTGGAATACGACACCTCTCCTATTGGCCAATTCTGGCGTTTCTGGTCAATTGTAAATGGTTTCAAAATGATTATTTATTGTCGACGTTTAGCTATTGGGCGATGTTACGACTGCTAACATGCCGGTCGACTTCGATCATTTCTCCGATTTTGTTGACATTTTCGACGACCGGGGTTCATCTTTTAACATGAAAGACGGAAAACCAAAATTACATATAATTGGCTGACCCATAAACACCAATTTTAGCCTCTTGGCTTGCATTTTCACCTTTGTCAAAGAAAAAACTGTAAAATGTACCGAATTTGCTCTTTGTTCAATTCCATTTTTAACACCCTGTAACTCAGAACTGAATGCGCCAAACAGCGAAATGTCACCCTTCCAACGAGCATAAATCTGAAATTGTTTGATCGATACTTTACGAGAAATTTATCAGTGCAGTCATCTACGGAAAAAATAATGGATTTCTTTATCCCCAACCTAATATTTTGTAGGTCGCATTCGTAATCCCATGCGTTTGCATGATACCTATATAACGTTCCTATTTCAGTTGAAGTATTTTGGAGGTCAAAGTCCTATGTCACCGTAAGCCTCACGAATTCTATCTTTGAGGAATTGTCAGTCGGTGTTGGTTTATATCCTATCTTTCATGGTATCCCAAAAGAAAAAAAATTGTGTGGTGTTGTGATCACCTTTTCGAGGAATATCACTGGTCAATAAACTGCACCATACAGTGCCACGTTGAGGATTAAGAAGCTTCTCAATAACAACTTTTGAGGTTTCCGGGTCCAGATGCGTCAAGTATGTTTCTGTGAATAAGATACATCATGGCAGAATATGTGTCTATTCATGGCAGAATATACATCATGGCAGAATATGTGTCTATTTTAAAGCCCGAATATCTGTATGCAATTTTCTCAGAGAATAATGTATATCCTTGTAATCAATTTGCAATACCGGTCCATGTCCTTATATATATCTCCATATAGGGACCCGATGAGTTTTAGGTGTTTTTCTCAGGGGATAAAATATTTGCTGGCAGCCAATTTCCAATACCGGTACATGTCTTCTCGGAAAGACTATTTTCCAAGATGTTGTCTTCTACTTGACCTTTCCGTCGGATTCGTGGCCTTCCCCTTCTGCGTGAACTATTACTTGGCTCGCTTTTATATGCCTTTTAAGCTGGGGCATCTTCATCCATTCTCACAAAATAGCCAACGCAGCTCGATTCGTCTGACTATGTCGATGTCCTAGAATAGATGGTATTGCTCATGGTTCATTCAACGGCGATATTCACCATCGACGCAGATCGACCTATAGATCTTCCAGAGAATGTTTCTCTCAAACACTCCAAGGCTGTCTCATCTGCTTGCTCAAGTACTCATTGTAGAGTGTGAGTTTGGTATGGCGAGAGGTGAGTTGCTTACACAGACCATAGTAGCATCTGTTGACCAACACTATTCCCCTCCGGATTTCAAATCTGATGTTATTATCTTATCTGATGTTAGCTGTAGTTTTCAAGTTCCACAGTTGGTCCGAGTCTACTGGACGTCTTGCTCGTAATACCATCAGCTTGGTATTTTCGCCATTTACAGTGAGACTCCTTCTCAATTCGTTCAAAGGTGGATGTTACCGCTCGCAATGTTTGACCCATTATTTCGATGTCGTCGGCGAGTAACATATGCAATTTGGCGTACAGAGTGTCATTTCTGTTCACATTTGCATCTCGTATGACCTTTTTAAGCAGAATGTTGAACAGGTCACACGACAAACAGTCACCTCGTCTGAATCATCGTTCGGTATTGAGGGGCTCTTCTAATTGCTTTTTACTATTTTTTGTTTCTCTCCAAATCGCCAAAGTTTGCACAGCTCTTGCATTTAGCTTTTCGAAGGACTTGTGATCACTGACGGTCATATGCAGACAAAACAAAAAAGAACCGAATTGAAGAAAAAAAGAGATGCAGACACCAAATGTAAAAAAAGGTTTCAAATTTAAAATGATTTGTTTATATTAAACGTTAATGTTCACATAACAATTGCGATGATTTTCTGCACAGTCATGCGCTTGGTGTTCTGCAACTATTGAATGGGTGGACAGACAGACGTATAGGCGGACAGACATATGTATGTACAACGAATGAACATACGACCAGACGGACATTCTGACTATGAGATCTATGGAATATGGTTGGCGTTGATTTTCTTTTGATTTCTGATGTTGTCGTTGTTGTTGTTGGTGGTGGTGGAGTTTTTATTTGATGTGGAGCCACGTTAATCGGTTCTGCGGTGACTTAAGGTGGCGCTTACAAGTCAATGACACAGTGTGTCTGTAGTGTTTTTTGTTGTTGTTGTTTTTTATATGTTTTTCGCTTTATATTCATTTTTGCAAAATCTTGGTGGTTCTTTGTCCCTCTACTCTTGGCAAATTACTCCTTCCACAAAAAAGGCAATGCTTTGCGAATTGAAGTTTTTCAGTTAGTTTGTCTTCGTTTCTCTCTTTGTGATGCAAGTAGTTTTCTGAGATTTATATTTAGTAATTTTGTGTATGTTTTTTTTTTCTTTGGTTTTCCGCCATCTCCATGAAAACTATTATGAATATTTTGCAGTAGTTGTTGTTGTTGACGTCGTCGTCGTCGCTGTCTTATAAAGTCGTAAACATAACTAAAATGTATACGACCATAAAACTTTACTACTCATCATAATTGCATATTGAATTAAATTAAATAAATGTTTTAATTAAAAAAGTTAAAAGTTATGAAAAAAAAATAGTAACTAAGCTAAATTTGTTGTGCATTTTTTGCATGAAATCAGTTTTTTAACTCCATAAAAGTCAATGAACTCTGTGTTGGAAAAAATTAAAACCAAAATCAAGGGGAAATGTAAATATTTTTTAGACAATAATGACTCTTTTGCTGATTTTGTCATTGCATTTTGAACACCTCGGCAGTTTCTTCGCAGACATATTATGTGTGTCATTCAGTTTGAAACACCTCGAAAAAAAACTCATCGGAAACCCACTCGTTAACTCATTACTGGCCATTGTACTCGTACAGATGCATTCTTTAAAATGCCATAAATCCACTAAGAAATGTTGTGATTCTGTGTTATTTGCATGTGTTTCCCATACATGTGGCCCAAGGGTGAACCCTATTTAAAATTGTGAAAAATCGGTTCAGATTTAGATATGGCTCACATATATATTTTCGACCGATTTATTGCAAATGGTGTGCCAAAGTCCCTATATATCTTTCGATTTGCACGAAATTTGCCATAGCGTACTGAATTAAGTGTAGAATGATGTGTACTAAGTTTCGTTGAAATCGGTTCAGATTTAGCTCCCATAAATATTTTCGTCCGATGTAATGTAAATGGTGTACCAAAGTTCCTATATACCTTTCGATTTGCACGAAATTTGGCATCGGGTCTAGAATGGTGTGTGTTAAGTTTCGTACAAATCAATTCAGATTTAGATATAGCTCCCATATATATATTTTTATACCCTTCACCACACTGTGGTACAGGGTATTATGTCTTTGTGCATATGTTTGTAACAGCCAAAAGGAATCGAGATAGACCCATGGTTCCTTTTGAGAATATGCATAGAATCATAGAATAAATTGTAAATAAAGTACACGTCGCATTTATGATCCGAATTGGATGAAATTTGTCACAGCTCATACATTTGGCCCAAGGACGAACCCTATTGAAATTGAGAAAAATCGGTTCAGATTTAGATATAGCTCCCATACATATTTTCGTCCGATTTAAGATAAATAGTGCACCAAAGCCCCTATATATCTTTCAATTTGCACGAAATTTGGCACAGCGTACTGAATTAGGTGTAAAATGATGTGTGCTACGTTTCGTTGAAATCGGTTCAGATTTAGGTCCCATAAATATTTTCGTAAATGGTGTACCAAAGTTCCTATATAACTTTCGATTTGCACGAACTTTGGCATCGTGAACTGAATTAGGTATAGAATGGTGTGTGTTAAGTATCGTAAAAATCGGTTCAGATTTAGATATAGCTCCCATATATATATATATATATATATATATTTGTCTGATTATATGTAAATGATGTATCAAAGCTCCTATATTTCTTTCGATTTGCACGAAATTTGGCATAGCGTACTGAAGAAATTGTGCTAAGTTTTGTGAAAATGGGTTCAGATTTAGATATACCTCCCATATATTTTTTGTTCCGATTTTATAAATTGTGCATTAAAGATCCACAGTATGTCCGATTGGCACATAATTTTGTACAATGTTCTGAAGTTAATATAAATTAATCACTGTCAAGTTTTGATGAAATCGGTTCAGATTTAGATATAGCTCGTATAGCGTGTATCAATTGTGCTATAAATCGATTTACATAAATTTGTCCCATTGTACGCAAACGACTCTAAATCTGCCCGAATAAAGTGAAATTTAGCATAGATTGCAGAAAGCCATGTGTATGGATTGAGGTTAGTCGGTTCACTTATATATAAAGTTTACATATTTAAGTTCGTGCAGTGTTCCTTCGAAGCAACATTGACGTGAAATTGTTAGGATACATATGTAGAATGTACCCAAAGTGGTGAAGGGTATCATATAGTCGGCCAAGCCCGAATTTACCACCTTTCTTAAGATGCCCTTCGCACAGGTAGGTTGGTCGTCGAAAATGTCGATAAAATCGAAGAAGTGATCGAAGTAGAACGGCAGTCGTAAAATCACCTAGGAGCTAAAAATCGATATTAAAACTGTTTACAATTGACCAGAAATTGGTCACAAAAGAGGTGCCGTGTTCCAGCAGCACAACGCTGTGCCACATACATCTACAGTGTCTTGCCAAAAATATCGGGAGCTTGGTTGGGAAGTTTTAATGCATCCGCCATGCAGTACGGACTTGGCACCAAGTGATTATCATCTTTTTCTTGCATTGCAAAATTTCTGTAATGATAAAAAATTGGTATCTAGGTAGGATTGTGAAAATCGACTACTAGAGTTTTTTTGCAAATAGAGAGCAGAACTTCAATGAGAACGTTATATGGGGCTGCACAAAAATGAATATATACTGATCGAATGCATACATTTATGCTTTATGGGGTTAGCGGTGAATATTTCTACAAGTTGCAAACGGAAAGGCCTCCCTTTTATGGTGAAAAAAACGAGAAGGAGGTTTCTGAATGTGATTATATGATCGCCGCAGATGAGTAATCATCGATATGTGCGTACGATTACGAAACAGAACCGCAATCCAAAGATTAGTCAAATCCAATGAAAGCTGTGCGTGGAAGAAGAACATCGAAAGGTTGCATTCGAAAAAAAAAAAAACAGATCGTGTGACCAAAGTTCTGCTTGAGCAACGTAAGACCGACAAGTGTAAAACCACAATGCCTTAAGTAGGGATACGTAGTCGAGCGCAAAAGTCGACTTTTAGACTTTTCGACTTTTGCCTCTGACCAAAAAGTCAATTTTTAGACTTTTCGATTTTTGCCTTTGAATAAAAAGTAGATTTTTTGATATTTCGATTTTGTCAAACCTGTTCAAAATCGATTTTCGACTTTTACCAACTTAGCAAAATCGACTAAAAATTTAATTTTTTTATATGAATTGTTGTCAATAGATAAAAAAAAGTTCTGGAATGTGTCATTTTGACTATTTCTGCTTTGTGATAGTAAACCAAGAATTTATGAAGAAAATCGAAAGTCGATCTTGAAAATTCAACTTTCCGATTTTCTCAAAGGTCAAAAGTCGGCTTCCACTTTTAGACTTTTCAATACAAAAAGTCGATTAATCGAAAGTCGATTTACTATCCCTAGCCTTAAGTCGTCCGAGAAATTCGAAAAGCGAACAAGAACATCATGACCATTCGAACTCTCACGTATTTTGGGTATGTTTAAACATATCGCCCAGATCCCGACACCTTTTTGTAAGGTTATAACCGGGTTCTTGGAGGATGACACATATACTTGCAAACAATTATTTTTATATCCCAATGAAATGTCCAGCGCCATTTTCTATTAATTTTATTAAGGTCTACCTCAATTTTCGGTGAATATAAACCAATTCCTGATGAATATAAACTTCATTCACGGTCCAAAATACATTGAAAAACAACAGCACTATTTTTTATGATAAAGTAGAAAAATATAAATAGCATTAAAACCAATATTAATAATTTGCAGTATTTAAACGATATAGAAGCTATTCGTTTTTCCAAAATTGGCAATTTTACCAATATTAAAAATTATATGGACATTGACCATTTTGTTAAATCCAAATATTTTTATTCTCGAAGAATGTTTCTAATATCAAAATTCACACACTAGAAGTACTTACCTTGACAAAAAGTGTAATATTTATAAGCGAGGAGATTTTGGGAAAAGAGATGAACATTTGCGAGCAAGTCCCAGAAATTGACTACCAACCCCGCTTCTATTACATTTGTGTATGCCAATCATTGCACCAACTTCTCTGTCATGCCAATTATCTTATATTATTACAACCAATATCGAATATGTATTAACTATAACCGATTAAGACTTATTTGTGGCAATCAATTCACAGTTTTGTGCCACTTTTTATAAGCAAATTATTAAACAGTCAGCCGCTAAAAAAGCAAACTAAAACCTGCTAACGTTTACTCAACACACTCAAATTAAATACAATTAATATCTAAATATCTACTCAATCATATCAATATAGAGCAATATGTTTGCATAATAATCACAGCAACGGCAACGACAGACAAAGTCCAACCTCCATTTTTTTCACCACTACCTTATCAGCAAATTTTCAATCACCAACCAACCGAATATAATTAGTCTGGCTTGTATAACTGGGCGATTGTATCCAAATCAAATCAAGCGAAATATCGGTCATTGTTCTGTCCAAATGCGAAAAATTTGTCCACCAAAACAATTGATTTGTAAGATTTGTTCTTTATTTTATCTTGACTAAGTGGTTCAAGTGTTCTAAAAAAAAAGAGAAAAAAACTATGTGATTTAAATAAATTCATCGGACACAATAGGTGTTAAAAGCAACAAATTGAACGCTGCTGCTGCAGATATGTCAAAATATTGAAACATATTTTAAAATTCAAATAATCGATACATTTTAGATTGGACGTTTCGTACACAAATTGTCAATTTGTCCTGGCTAAAGTAGAGTAATATTCAATTCGGACTAGTTTAATTAGAGTTTTTATAGAAAATCATTAATTCATTCCATCAAAATGGGAGTTTCTAAGGGAAATCTTCAATTCAACCCCTCTTACTTCTATAGAGACCTTTAATCCAGGCTTAGATATACAGAAAATCTTCAAATCAGCCTAGCTCAATTTTGCCATGGAGTTTCTATAGAAAATTATTAAATCATCCCACCTAAATTAGAGTTTGTAAGGAAAATCTTCAATTCAACCCCTCTTACTTAGAGATTCTATAGAGACCTTTAATCCAGGCTATTGGAATTAAAGTGTCTACAGAAAATCTAGAATACAATCAGCTGAATTACAGCTTCTATAAAAATTTAGAATGCAACCTAGCTGAATTGCTATTTCTTTAGAAAATCGTCAGGACCTCTCGGAGCCCTTGAATACCGAACGAGAATTCAAACAAGGTGACAGTTTGTTATGTGACCTTTTTAACATCCTGCTGGAAAAGGCACTCTGTACCCCAAACAACACATGTTACTCGCCTACGCCGATTACATCGACATTATGGGTCGAACATTGAGAGCGGTAACATCCACCATTGAACAAATTCAGAAGGAGCCCGTCAAAGTGGCTCTGGCAGTAAACGGCGAGAAGACCAAGCTGATGGTATCAATGCGCAAGACGTCCAGTAAACTCGGACCAACTGTGGAACTTGAGAACTACAGCTTCGAGTTAGTCAAAGATTTTATATATCTTGGTACCGCCATAAATAAAACGAATGACATCAGTTTTGAAATTCGGAGAAGAATAGTGTTGGCCAACAGATGCTGAGTCTAAGCAAGCAACTCAAAAGCAAGGTCACCTCTCGCCAGACCAAAATCACACTCTACAAGACACTGATACTACCTGTAATATTATATGGATCTGAAGCATGGGTACTTACGCAAGCAGATGATGAACACAGCTGTTGGAGTGTTTGAGAGAAAATGTCTCCGAAAGATCTGTGGACCGATCTGCGTTGAGCGTGAATATCGCCATCGAATGAACCATGAGCTGTACCAGCTATTCTTGGACATCGGCATTATTAGACTATTGAGCTGAAGCGACTACGTTGGATAGGTCATGTTGTGAGAATGGATGAATATGCCCCAGCCCAAAAGGTATATAAAACCGCACGCCAGACCAAAATCACACTCTACAAGACACTGATACTACCCGTAATATTATATGGATCTGAAGCATGGGTACTTACGCAAGCAGATGATGAACACAGCTGTTGGAGTGTTTGAGAGAAAATGTCTCCGAAAGATCTATGGACCGATCTGCATTGAGCGTGAATATCGCCATCGAATGAACCATGAGCTGTACCAGCTATTCTCGGACATCGGCATTATTAGAGTATTGAGCTGAAGCGACTACGTTGGATAGGTCATGTTGTTAGAATGGATGAATATGCCCCAGCCCAAAAGGTATATAAAACCGCACGCAGGAGGGGAAGGCCACGAATAAGATGGAAAAATCAAGTGGAATACAACATTGCCGAATATGATCTTTCAAACTGGAAAAATTGCGCAAAAGACTGACGCGCCTGGAAATCTTTTTGAGCTCGGCTTATGGAACGAAGGTTCTGTCACAAGCCAGCTAAGTATGTAAGTAAAATTACATTTTATACAGAAAATATGCAATATTTTGACATAACCACCATATAAACGTCAAACTCCCTTTTTGTGTATTTTGAAGATTTTAGTCGCATTATCCTGCCGATGTGTCTGAATTTTGGCCTTTCTTGGTTCATAGAAAGCAAATAACATATTTGCAGACAATTGTTTATGTTTTCACATAGTATCCATATGTTCCTCCATTCTTTCGTCTCTGCAAAGCAGCATTCCGGGTTCTTGGAGGGTTATATACATATATGCAAACAATTAATATTATAGGTCCATGTTTTGACATAATCCCAGTATTAATGTCCACCACCATTTTATATAACATTTATAAGACCTTCACGTCCCGTTGTCGGAATTTTTAAGGTGTTTACTACGTTTTCCCACTTTTGTTCTGATGTTAGTTTGTTTCTTTAAATTTTATATACAGGGTTGCCCATATTCGACGGACCCATGTTTTTTTTAATCAAAGAAAAAAATAAAAATTTGGCGGTTGACAATGTTAATCATTTAATTTTTTGCAAGTAGATTTGTTTACATCAATTTTTGAATATGATATCTCTCAAATGGACGCCTCTGGCGTTGATGACGTATGGTGCCCCTTTTGCTGCATTTTCCATCGTTTTTGCCAACATTTCGTCCGGAATAGCGGCTATTTCTTCACGAATGTTGTCCTTGAGCTCTTCTACGGTCCTTGGCTTGTAAACCTTTGACTTAAAATATCCCCACAAGATGAAGTCCGGCAGCGTCAAATCGGGCGAATGCGGTGGCCAGTCCAAATCACCACTTTTCGACATCAAACGGCCCGGAAACAAATTCTTCAGAAAATCGATTGTTATGCGACTTGTGTGCGGTGGAGCGCCGTCTTGTTGAAACCAGAACTGCCTTATACGCTTTCGACGAATAATTGGCATCACAAAATTGGTCATCATGTCGCGATAACGTTCCTGACTGATGGTAACAGCATGGCCATTTTCATTTTGGAAGAACGGCCCAATGACCGTTTTCGCACTAACGCCGCACCAAACTGTGACTTTTTCGTCATGAAGAGGCACTTCTTGAATCTCCTGAGGATTCAGTGGCGTAAAAATGGCAATTCTGCTTATTTACGGTCCCATTCAATGTGAAATGGACATTATAATTTTGTTCCAAAGTTGCTCGTCATCCAATCGACGAGGCTTGTCCGCGGGCAACATTCTTTGAATTCAATTGAATTTTGTACGGGAACAAATGCAAATCAATGCGAATAATCCGTTGTAAAGTGGACCGAACCATGCCCAACTGCTGAGAACCGCGTTTTTGGGATGTTCTTGGGGACCTCTCAACACTGGCTCGTACGGCAGCGATATTCTCGGCCGATCGCCTTGGTCGACTTTTATATGGCCTCTTCGGATTAGAAAGAGTCTTACCAGTCGCAAATTTTTCGTAAAAACGCTTAATGGTGTTCTTAGAAGGCGCACTTCTCACATTTTTTTAATGGTTTAAAAGCACATTGAGTTTTCACAAGTGACTTATTCTGTTGAATGTAAATTTCAACTATTTCAGAGAGCTCGCGTGGCGTGTATTGGTTCATGGTAAAAATCTGCTTGGACTGACGCTTCAAACGCGGTATGTCATTAAGCGATGTGACATCTCTGTCAAAAGTTATGGCGTTGCCAGATGGGTCCGTCGAATATGGGCAACCCTGTACATACATCCTAGTCAAATTCGTAATTGTTTTTATTGATTTAAGGAATTTCGAATGCACACCACTGATTGGAGGGTATAAAAAGTTCATTATTCTTACCTATTTTATATACAAAATTTTCAATTCAGCTTAGCTAAATTAGAGATTCTATAGAAAAGCCACAATTCAACCTAGCCGAAATGTATTTTCTATACGAGAAAGGATCAATTTAGCTTAGTCGTCTAAAAAAATAGGCAAACATCTGCAAATATGATCGATTGGACTTTCAAAGTACATTAGCTTCATTATTTCCAAACGATTACAACACTATTATTTCATTTCTTATTATCTATCTCTGCGCCGATCGCCCTGACTGGGTTCTCATTCATACATAATTGTCTTGTTGCTTTTAAACGTAAAACTTTTCAAATCATTACCGACATTGATAAATACCATCCCACACCTTGATGTTGTCGGCTTGCCGAACGAGTGGTGTGTATTGCTCAATGGGCAGCAGCAACTGGCAGTTGGCTATTTTCTCTGCTTCGGTGTTACACACTCACACAAACACACACACAGCCACTGAAATTGTTAAGAATTATTAGCAAGTTAATAAAATATTGTTCACTCTCTTGTTGGCATGACTGTTGCAAACAATTGCTCTGGCGAAATGTCCCAACAATATTGAATGGAAAACGGCATAGAGCAGGATCCAGTGGCGGCGGACTAATACAAAGGCGGACTTGTGTTCATTTTCTTAATTGATTCATTGATCTTGAAGGAGATATCAATTGGTCAGCAATAACAGTAGTTGCTGCAACACAAGCAGCAAATAGTGCTGTTATGGACTCATAGATGTGATATTGTGAACTGTTCGTTCTATGGCTATTGTTGTCGTGGTTGTCGCCATTGATAACGTGGGCAAGAGCGGGTTCTCATAGTTTGCCTTTTTCTCGCCAATAGTGGAAAAAAGTGAGGGCTGCTGTATTTCGATTTGTTTACGCCGTTGTTTACACAGACAGCTGGCGTATGGTGACGCGGTATTATTACCCGTTTCCAGTGCAAATCGACCACCACCATTGGGGACCAACGCCACCATCTGAATAATCACCATGCCACTGCCACTCAATTTTGGATACAAACACCACCAGCAGCCACAACACAGTCAACGACAATTTTTGTTTTGTTGTTGCTATTATTATTATTAAAGTGAACCGCAACAACAACAATAACGACATGATTTTTTATTATTGTTACAACAAAACTTTATTTGAGAGTTTAGGGGGCAACGGCATTTGCACACCCAGGTTAGGTTTTTTTGTTTTGTTTTATTTCTGCTCTGCCATTAAACCTCACCTCGTCGCCTGAGTTTTTTTTAATATTTTTTACAAAATTCTTGGCAATTTGGTTTTATCAAATGAAAAAATTTTGTTGCAATTTTCTAAATTGACATGTATTTTACTACTGCCAACCAGCTCGCCAGCCCGGACATTTGTACCCGCATTGGACTTCACTATCTTGGGATTTGTGGCCAAAAGAAATATGTTTTAATTAAATACAAGTGTTTAATAATAGGTTTCAATTGAATGTTATTAAATTAAATGGACACTATCGCATGAGAGAAATAATTACCCCTCTCGAAATCTAAAAAAAAAAAACAAAACAAAAATTCGGTAACACATTCGTATCTAAGACAAAACATTTTAAGATAATGTTCTATGTGCTATTTTTCATTGTGGTCATTTTCGTGTGGAAACAATCCCCTAAGGTTTGCCGAACATTTGTCAGCAGAAAATTAAGTTGTTTCGATAAGAGTAACCAATTGAAGGTTTGGTTGTAATTTAAAATCTTATTCCAAGAATATGTGTTTTTCGGTACCTGTCCCATTTGAAGCTTTAACTTTTTGACATTAGCTAAAAATGGAACGATGCACTCTTCAACAGCCCTCTGAAATGACTAAGATTAAAAATGTCGTCAAAAAATCGGCTAGGACTTTCAACATGCCAGAGCATGGATCTGTTTTGAAAAAGCTTCGTGAAAAGTTTGTTTATCAACTACGAACACGGAATGTGAATTTACAGTCACTTCTATTGTGAAAGCAGTGAGCGCAGCAGTATTGTCGGACGGGGCCGATTATATGATACCCTACACAACTATCACGGAGCTCGGATGTTTTTTTCCGAGCCTGGGCAATATTTCGTGATATTTGCCCCGACTTGCCCGATTAGAGGTCAACAGCACATCTTCCTTACATGTTCCGAATATTACAAATATTCAGTACAGCCCTTCTACTTACTTTTCCATATTCCCTTCACCGTGGGTTGAGTTGTGATTTTCGGCTTATATTCGACTAGAAAACACAAGAATAAATTAAGTTTTCGGTCCACTTCATCGCAAAATTTTATTCTGATCATCACCGAAAATTATAGGCGTTGTCCTTGACCATAATTGGAACTTCATGGAAAATTTCAAAGCGATCAGCGCTATATTTCCGCCCTCTAATTTGGTAATGGGTTACTAAATAATATCGGAATACGTAAGCACCCGTAAATATTTAAGTGTAACTCCCACATCCGAATAGATACATCAGTATATTTGGTATCAATTTAAAGATCAACCACTCCTCTTGGATACACTACCAACTTCTTCGGTCTATGTCCTTCAGGGGTAAATATATAAGCCATAGAATATAAATTTTGTAATTTTTCACACAAAAGTCAGAGTCCATTTGACCCGCTAAATAATGATCGATCTTTATCAAATCAGACATGCTTATTCTTTGGCCCCATCCCCTTCTCCATGTAAAATTTCGCAATGTTCGGACAATAATTCCGGCCTCTGGAGCGACCAAAAAACCGACAAAAATTAAGTATTTGGTCCGATCTTTACCAAAAAACAATAGGGGTCTTCATTGGCCAGAGCCCATTCCACCTGCAAAATTTCGTGAAGATTGGTCCATAACTGTGGCCTGTATCGTGTTTACAAATTATAATGGACAGACGGACGAACGGACGGACATACATGTCTAGATCGACTCAGGTAGTCGAGATATGACAATCGGTATACTTGAAGGTGGGTTTAGGACCAATATTTCACGGCGTTACAAACTCTTGGGGCTGCACCAAGCTATAATACCCTGACAACATAGTTGTGTAGGGTATAATGACCCTAGGTCAATCGGAACTGTTAAAAGGCGGGCTGGACTTTTTTAAGTTTATTTTCTAACATAATCCCTAATGACATACCGATATTGGTATTTTTGGTACAAATATTTACGACCCACTGACAACGCATAGTACCGAGCTAGAAGCCCTTCAAATCCGGAAATTGCGGAGTACAGACTCAAATAAAATCCGATGAAATCATTTGACAGACAATAAGAATCAAAATTATAGAATTACAGCCAAGTCGATGGGAAGACATGCCTGATCTCATCCTCAAAATACCGAAATTTGGGCTACGGTTGTGTGGGAGCTACATCAATATTTACCAACCGACTTATCCCATTTTCATACAGGAAATGCAAGCTTCTGGGACATGTTGATGGTGAGAAGAATAAAATCCATGGGTCGTTTTGCAGTTTTGAAGGAACCCCAGGTTTGTCCATTTCTCATTTTTTTTTTTTTTGGAATAAGGGATTCCACAAACATCATTAAAGCGTATTTTGAAGATCCGGTTCTCTAGGCTTATCAATTTCAATTTGACACATGAATTCAAAGTACTTGAAATACACAAACATGCAGAATTGCATTCAAAAAGTTATCTTGACGGATTGGACCATTCTCATACCTCGATGGGACACTGAAAAGCCCAAATACAAATTTTCTTTGGAAATTATAAACGACCTCTTATTGGAGCTATGCAGTTTTCATGATATGTCAGTTCACATAGAATGATCCACCCCATTTTTTTCATCATGATGTATTTGCTTAATAGAAAAATAAAAACCTGACACTACAGTCGAAATCGCTTATAAAGACTGTCAATGGATCGGCGAAATTGATCGTTATAATCCGTACAGTATACTGAGATTACTAATTTCATAAAATAACATGAAATAAAAACTACAAAGATATTCAATTAACAACATTTTACCTAAACTAAAATCGGAAATTAACGTTTGTTATCGACAACGATTTTTTTTTCCTTCAAAACAATAACCAAAAATAAAAAAAGGAACACAATTCCTGGAATTGATTCTTCAAATAAGGCATCATCATTAACAAGACCATAGAACCAAATACACAAGTCGTCAACACTGGCACACCATCAACACCGCCACTACCACCACCGCGAATATCAACCAAACAACATCGTGTCAATAATAGCAACAAGAACTAACAATGCCACCAAAAGACTAATGGCAACCCAAAAATAAACCTAACAAAATGCAAAACAACGCCACCAGTAAAAACAACAACAAAAACAATCATGTGAGTGCCACCATGAAACGCACAAGTGTTCAACATCGTCGTCATCATCATCGTCCTCCTCCTCATCAGCAGCAGCATTGAGTCAGTCCACCAACTATCAATAACACTGGTTGTTGCCTGCCAGGCAGGCAGGCATGGCTAAGATATTCACACGCAGCCAAAAAAAGAAAGAAAACATAAAAAGAAGCCAACCTAAGAACATTTCTTAAGCCGTTACAACAACGACGACAAGAAACACCGGTAACAATGAATCGAACCGAAAATAAAAACACACATTTGTTGCTCTTGGTTCTTGTTGTTGTTGTTTTTACTTTATTTTGGTTTGAACACGTGCAAAACAAACACACGAAAATACCACAACAACCGACAAACGGGGTCTACGAAACAAGAAACACATCACCCCGATGAGAACCCAAGAGCAAGAAAACCAACAACAACAGCAACATCACCAGCACCAACATCCGCACATCACTCGTCTCTTAAACACCAATGCAAAGAATTCCGTTTTTATTTATTTTCGTTCGTTATGAATATAACGATGACTTGAATTCCTCTCACAGGATCTTCGATGCATGTGTTCCTGTTATCGCCGTTGTTATTGTTTTTCTTAACATCCAACATTAAATCTTCGGGATTATTGAAGTGTTTGTGTGGGTCAGTTTATTGTTTTTGTTTTCGTTGGTTAGTCGTTTTGATTTCCTTCAAAGATCCTCAGCAAATCTCTGACAATAATGATGAACCCCGATGACGATGACGACACACCAACGAAGTAGAAAAGAATTTTTAAGACTTCTGGCAAAGATCGTTTCGTTGTGATATTGATGGTCATAAATACTCAGCCTTTTGGCCATCTGAAATGGTGGAAAAAAAATCCCAAGCGTAGCAAACAGATAAGATGAAAAAGCGACGACTGCCTTCACTTAGGTGGGATTAAAGGCAATATGAATATCTTTTAAATGTTTTATGGTAATATCAGAGTATGGGTATTTCCGATAGGGATTACATGGACGGGTAGTTTCCATCAATGAAATTGAAGAAAAGGCTAATAATCGTCAGCTGGTAATCTTGGTATATTTTGTGGCAACTGTAACCGGTAGGGAGATTAATTCGAAGTCATTTTTGTTTTTCTTTACTGGAGATGCTATACAAATTAATTCTGCTCCACAATGAGAAACCAAAGCATCGGATGGTAAATGCATATCCTTACAAATTGCAGCATATTAATGTCCTACAAAACATAACTAGGACATTAATAATTATACCCTACACAAGTATGTTGTCAGGGTATTATAGCTTTGTGCAGCCCCAAGAGTTTGTAACGCCGCGATATATTGGTCCTAGATCCACCTTTAAGTATGCCGACTAGCTGAGTCGACATGTGCGTTCGTCCGTCCAATCTTCACGAAATTTTGCATATGCGATGGGTTTTGGTCAATGAAGACCCCTATTGGTAAAGATCGGTTAATATTTAGGGGATGAAATGAACCAAATACTTAATTTTTGTCGGTTTTTCTGGTCGCTCCAGTTATGGTCCGAACATGGTAAAATTTTAAATGTAGAAGGGGAACGGGCCAAAGAATAAGCATGCCTGTTTTAATAAAGATCGGTCAATATTTAACGGGTCTAATAGACCCTGACTTTTGTGTGAAAAATGACAAAATTTGTATTCTAAAGCATATATATTTACCCATGAAGGACATAGATCCGAGAAGTTGATATTGTGTCCAACAGGAGTGTTTGACCTTTAAATTGTTACCAATTATATTGTCGTATGTTCTCGGATGCGGGAGTTACACTTAAATATTTACAGGTGCTTACGAATTCATATATTTTTTAGTAACCCATTACCACACTAGAGGGCGAAAATATAGTCGAGTCGATCTATGGGCCACAATAGAAGGCCGAACGTCACAACACAACCCTCGGAGAAGGGAATCTGGACATGTAATTAGAAGGGCTGTACTGAATATTTGTAATATTTGTTGACCTCTAGTCGGTCAATAGGGTAAAAATGTCGTGGAAGTTGTGTAGGGTATTATGTGGTCGGTGGGTCCGACTATACTGCTCCGCTCACTGGTTTTAAAATGAGTTAGAGATATTGAGCTGTCAGATGCAAAATATTGAAAGATATGCCAAAAAGTTAATTTATGTTTAAAATTGTGTCCGAGGACTCCTTTTTTGGAACTTAGAACCTGACCAACCAAATCGGTTAGAATGTGACTTGGCCCTTTAAAATACTCAATCCGTAATGATTCGTAAATATTGAGTTTATCCAAAAAGGTCATATGCCATACATACGATTTACTTTTTTTATTCCCGCACATCCAAAAAGGACTTCATCCAAATTCTACCATTTTGTATTTCTGCACCATTGGTTAATTTCTTTATTCTTGCTGAAACTAATGTGGAAATTCCCATATCACATTTAAATTCAAAGTCCTACAATCCAGAATTTAGTTTTCTACACTGACACATAGTTATGCAGTAGTCGATATTTATACAAATTCGCCGAATGAGAATTTATAAAAGTACCTTTCTGGGAGTGAGATAAGGACTCTGGACTAGTAGGACCATGCTTAATATCAGATTATGTTTTGTAGCATCTGATCTGATATTGAACATTAGCAACAAAGATGTTTACATTCAGATTTCCAAAATACCGAGAATTGAAGGTACCGATAGATGAGGACTATATTACGGACCGATGTTGGTACATTTTAGTCAGATATATATGTCACCCACTGAGAACCAAAATATATACTTACAGCCAATGAAATCCTCAAAAATCGAATCTAAAATATATAAATTAGAGTATCCCCAAAATACCGAATTTTAGAATGATGTGCCGTTATGTGGAGGCTAGCCTAAAATGTGGACAAATATTGGTAGTTGGGAGATTTTCAGTTGATAACGTGCATAAAAACCTCCAAATGTTTGGGGGTACCTTTATATGGGGACTATCCTTAAATGTGGGCCAATATATCCCGTTGTATAAAAAGGGGGTGAAAAAGAAGGAAATACCTCAACTCTGAAATCTATGCACTATAACTTTGAAATGAACACAGATTTAAATTAAATTTCTTTTAGTGTAGCATTTTAAAATTCTACCAAAAAACGAACGGAATTGGTTACCTTCATAACCCATAAAAAAAACATAACTACCACCAAAAAAACCTTCACTAAAAACTTCGATGATGGTTCATAATTGTTGTTAACCGCTTGTTGCTATTCTTGTCTCGTTGCATTGTTGTATTGTGAAAATGTAATTTCTATGTTTCGTTGGCATTCTTCTTAGAGTTTTTTTTCGTTTTTGGCGATACGATTCTCCTGTTTTATGCTATCGTTATGATTTGAATTTCAGATTGAGTTTTAAAAGGCCACACCTGCATTTCATTGTATTCATAATGATTTCTTTCAGTTGTTGTTGTTGTTGCTGCTGTTGATACAAGAGGAATCTTCTTCTTTTTCTGTTATTGTTGTGCATATTTTTAGATGTGGTTTTAAGGATTGGCCATGTGATGATGATCAGTATCATCACCAACACCACCATCAACAGCTTGAATATTATCTTGAGCATCATTAACCAAACCAAAGCAACGAAAAAAATTTATCATTTGTTTTGCCAAAATCAAACAATTCAGCATTTTAATATCTCTCAAAATAATTTGGAGATTGAAATTTGAGTTGAGGTGTGACAGCATCAAATCAAATGCAATTAAGCGTCATAAATATGATGGTACATTTTTGTATTGAATATTTGTATATATTTGGTACAATCTGTAAAAAAAAAATATTTGATATGTGTTTGCAAATATTGGGGATCAAGAAACGTAAGGTGTTCAAATTCGCATAGCTATATTTAAATAGTTTTCTTTTCTTTTTTGGAATATTTGGTTAGGACTTAAAAAATACCGAAACAAAAAAAGTTATTCTTTTTTTTTTAAATCATTTCTTTTGATCATACTCTAATCCCTTCATTCTTATATTCTGTTCTTTTTTCTTAACAGACACATATGCCACGGATGAGAATTTATTTTTTGGTGAGTATAAAAACCTTTATTTTTTCCAATTTCATGCTCATTTTGTTAATTTTCAATGCTTTATTATTATGCTTAATAAGGTTTTTTTTTGAGAAAGGTATTAACTCAGATGATAATAATAAGAAAGGCTTAAAGTGGTAACATACCATAAAAGCACGCTTCAACGAAGCTAAGGCTATTGTGTTCACAATAAAGGAAACAAAGCTCAGAAATGATGACCGTTCCAAAGATGTTCGGCATTAATGCAAAAAGGTTAAAGACTTGAAGCGAAAGACCCAGTTTACTTAGAAATGATTGAACAACAACATCACAAAGTTAATCTTATAATTAAGGTTTTGTATTGGCCCTGGACCAAACATATTTCGACCGCCCAGGTTGTTTTCTTGTTGTCCCAAAAATGGGAAATAAGAGTACGGATCGTCAAAAATGTCTTTGGGTATTACCTATTCAAATGCAAATTAAGCCGGAAACTAATTGCCTTGTGTTTCTTTTGTTATTTCCTGCAAAAGGGTCAGACTTCAGCTTCCGTAGAATTACCACACACGTGGTAATAGTTTTAGAGAAATCATGACTTTAACGATTTGAAAATCAAATACCGGACATAATAAGTTTTAAAGAGAGGGGAAACTATGGGTGGGATGGTTTACAAAATAATATTAAAAAACGGGCGATTTTAAAAACTATTTGTAAAAAATCATGTTTATAGCGAGGATGATTATTAAACAAAGTATGACTTTATTTAGCCTTTGAAGAAAGGCCCACCCATAGTCTCCCCTCTCTTTTTGTCCATCAAAAAACTTTAAAAATCCACTCTTAGTCTGGCTTTAATATCATAATCTGAAAGAAGTAAAAACGTCGTTATATTCCTCCAGAACTTTTAATGGGCTAAGCTTTTGCCAGAAGAAGACGAAATGTCTACTAACGCTCAGGTTCAAAAATGCATCTAGGACCTTGAACATACCGACAATGACGCGTGACCTTTGTATGTTAAATTTTTTGTGTGGCACCCAACGAGAATCAATTAGAAAATATAAAATCAGAGCAAATTAAAAAAAATATTAAATTAAATTAGATCAAACATGATTGGAAAATGTGCCTAAAATCCTCAAAAAGGCCGAAAATTGAGGCGGGCCAATATGGCAAAAAAAAAACCAGTGAGAGGAGCAGTATAGTCGGACGGGGTCCACTATTTGGTACCCTACACAACTTCAACGAAAATCTAACTTTGTGTGGTTCTATATTCTGAGCTTGGGCAATATTTCGCGATATTTGCGCCCTCTTGACCGACCAAAGGTTAACAAGTATTACTAATATACAGTACATCCCTTCTAATTGATTGTCCTCATTCCCTTCACCGTAGTTTGTGTTGTGATGTTTGGCTTTCAATTGTAGCCTATAGATCGACTCAAAAAAAAAAAAATATATATATATATATTATCTGATCATCACCGAAAATTATAGGCGTTGTCATTGACCATACCTGGACCCTCGTGGAAAATTTCAAAGCGATCAGCTCTATATTTTCGCCTCTAGTGTGATAATGGGTTACTAAATAATATATGAATATGTAAGCACCTGTAAATACTTAACCCTTCCAGTGTCAAAAAAAAAAAAAAAAAATTGTCGGAATAAAAATCTAAAATTTTGTACTTAAAATCATATGAAGCCACAGAGTTTAGAAAAAAATCAATTCTTATTTTAACCCTCGGACAGTTTTGTCTGTCTTTCAGCAAAAACAAAGGCATCAATTGTAACGGTACATAGGATAACCGAAAAATTGCAAAGGAAGAGAGTAATTTTAAATGTCGAATATATTCGACAAAAACACTGAAAGGGTTAAGAGTAACTCCCATGTCCGAGTAAATACGTCAACCACTGCTCTTGGATATGCTCTCGAATCGGTGTCCTTTAGGAGTGAATATATACTCCATAAAATACAAGTTTTGTAATTTCACACAAAATTCAGGGTCCATTTGACTCGCTAAATATTGGCCGATCTTTATTTCAAATTTCACGATGTTCGGGCTATAATTGCAGCCTCTGGAGCGACCAGAAAAACCGAAAAAAAAGTACTTGGTCCATTTCATCCTCTAAATAATAAGTGATCTGTGAAGATTGCTTGTATCGTGTTTACAAATTATAATGGACCGTCGGACGGACGAACACGCATGTCTAGATCGACTCAGCTAGTCGAGATATGACTTAAAGTTGGATCTAGGACCAATATTTCGTGGCGTTACAAACTTTTGGGGCTGCACAAAGCTATAATACCCTTACTACATAGTTGTGTAGGGTATAAAAACAAGCCTGGATTTTCTGGTCATTAAAAAAATTTCTTCAAGAAATCCAAGCTTTAGATTTGTTGGACTGTGAACAAATATTCTTAAAAAATACAACCCTTAATCTATTGGGTCTTGAAAAAATATATGTTTTTTAAAATGCTCGCCTTGTTTTGGTCCCTAAATTTATTGGGTCTTGAAAAAATATATGTTTTTTAAAATGCTCGCCTTGTTTTGGTCCATAGATAATCAAAGTTTTTTTTATTATTTTCATCCATACAGGGTTGCCCATATTTGACGGACCCATGATTTTTTTTTTTAAATCAAAGAAAAAAAATAAAAATTTGGCGGTTGGCAATGTTAATTATTTAATTTATTGCAAGTAGATTTGTTTACATCAATTTTTGAATATGAAACCGTCTTGTTGAAACCAGAACTGTCTCATACGCTTTCGACGAATAATTGGCATCACAAAATTGGTCATCATGTTGCGATAACGCTCCTGATTGATGGTAACAGCATGGCCATTTTCATTTTGGAAGAAAAACGGCCCAATGACCGTTTTCGCACTAACGCCGCACCAAACTGTGACTTTTTCGTCATGAAGAGGCACTTCTTGAATCTCCTGAGGATTTTCAGTGGCGTAAAAATGGAAATTTTGCTTATTTACGGTCCCATTCAATGTGAAATGGGCTTCATCGAACATGATAATTTTGTTCCAAAATTGCTCGTCATCTTCGGACATTTCGATGGCTCTTTGGGCACATTCCAATCGACGAGGCTTGGCCGCAGGCAACATTCTTTGCGTCAATTGAATTTTGTACGGGAACAAATGCAAATCAATGCGAATAATCCGTTGTAAAGTGGACCGAGCCATGCCCAACTGCTGAGAACGGCGTTTTTGGGATGTTCTTGGGGACCTCTCAACACTGGCTCGTACGGCAGCGATATTCTCGGCCGATCGCCTTGGTCGACTTTTATGTGGCCTCTTCGGATTAGAAAGAGTATTTCCAGTCGAAAATTTTTCGTAAAAACACTTAATGGTGTTCTTAGAAGGCGCACTTCTCACATTTTTTAATGTTTTAAAAGCGCGTTGAGTTTTCACAATTGACTTCTTCTGTTAAATGTAAATTTCAACTATTTCAGAGCGCCCGCGTGGTGTTTATTGGTTCATGGTAAAAATCTGCTTGGACTGACGCTTCAAACGCGGTATGTCATTAGGCGATGTGACATCTCTGTCAAAAGTTATGGCGTTGCCAGATGGGTCCGTCGATTATGGGCAACCCTGTATATTCTAAATACACGCCATGAAAAAAAAAAATTGAGAAAAAATCTTTAAAACATAACATCATGAAAAAATCTTTTAGGAAATCCACGAAAAAATCCACGCTAGTCCTTTGAAAAATATTTTTCAAAATATTCACGGTATGAACAAAAATTAAAGGAAAATCTTCAAAAAAAAAAAAAAAAAAAAATCCCACGCTTCTGATAGTCCTTAAAAAATCAAAGCAATGATTTGTTGGACTTTGATTAGAATTTTTTTGAA